>NW_018020758.1:151727-182235 GCF_002006095.1 Pseudomyrmex gracilis
ATATATATATATATATATATTCGATATCGAATGTATTTTTTATCACAACCGGACCGAAGCAATTTGAATTCCATCCCCGTCGTTTCGATTTTTAAATTGAAGTCTCTGGATGTATTACTTCGGGATTGATGCGCAGTTCTATAACAGTTCATAGCTCTTCTATATGATACTACATGATGACTTTATAAAATCGTACTGTTCTCATGCATATCACACGCGAATGTATGTATACGCTTACAAACGGTTTTTTCTCTTCAGTTTTATCGTTTTTTTTAAGCGTGTTGAAGTAAGTAGATAGATGACACGGAATGTAAGAGAGAAGCTATGCTGCTTATTTATTTATTTATTTACCGTCTCTGCAAAATAAATTCAACATATTACACCACCACGTTAAAAACACATCTAACGAAAAATCTAATCTGTTATTAACTGTATAAATTGTGTTATTTTATAAATATTTATAAAACTCCTCTTTTGAAAAATCTCTTCCTTGAATTAAATTCCTTCGATTCGATTTTTGCCAGAATCTAATCTCCAACAATGTCTATTGTCGCTATTAGTACAATAATCGATTTCGTATAGGAGATACTCTCTCTCTAGACCTGGTCTCTCGAACGAGGATATTGCTTTCATAAATTACTGACGAAATTTGCCGCAAACGTGACATTACAATTATAATTTCATTCCGCCGTTTCACGTGGCCGGTCGAATTACTCGGCCGGCCAGTTATCTTGAAATTGGCGTGCACATTGTACGTTGCCCGCTATCTTCTCTCGTGCTCCTCGTGAGAGGATATTGCACAAGAACGTTGAGCGCAAATGAAATGGCGCAAGCGATCTCGCTAAGAAAGGGGACCAGGTCGCATTCCTATATCTGTTCTCTGTTTTCTTGAAAATGTCTAATAGATGTATTAAAACTCTCAATTGTGTGCGCGTCACGGAAATAATGGAAGTAACATTCGAAAGAACAAAACTATTACTTGAGTTTGGAATCGCGCTTGATTTTTTTTTTTTTTCTTCTTAAACAAACGCGCAAAATGCAAGGTAAACGGAAAATGTAAACGGCCGATAATGATCCGGACGACGTAATATATCGATGTTACCGATACGAAAAACATAGTAGTTGGACGAACTTTCAAGCGCAGAAGTACGAAGCGTCGCAAATACAAAGAAAATTAGATTCCAACCTCGAAACGGTTCTCTCTTTTCCTGGGTATACACTCGAATTTGAAGAAAGTATGTACATTGCAATCGTCGACGACGAATCTTGACGAAAAAAGAGAGAAGGAGAAAAAGAAAAATCGAATTGGTGAGTATCGATAGAGACTGGTAGGCGGATATCGTATACGTCAATAGCGAAACCATCTGCTGCCGATGAAGCCAACGTTGCTGTCTATTCAAGGAAGATACATGCTGCATATATATATATATACATATATATATATACATATATATGTATATATATACATACATATATATATATATATATACACATACATATATATGTATGTATGCATATACGTATGTATGTAGATATAATACACCTGTATTAGTGTATCGTGTCAGTCTTATACAGTCTTTTTCTTGGTAACATACGGCAGCTGTGCCCAATTGAAAAGCCGTCTACTATTGATAGACTTGACGACGCTGTCGATGAGAAACGCTTGCAAAAAAATGAATAGTTGCAAGATTCACGGAAAGCCTGACAGAAAGAGTCAATAAATCAATCACGTTTGAATGCAGTTAAAAAAAAGATCCTAGCGCGATCATGTCGTTGGAATCTATGTAACATTTCTTTAGAAAAAATCGGATTGGACTTTACTTAGATCTTCAGAAAAATTGTCTCTGCGGAAAGAAATTCCGCGTGACAACGCAAATTTGTGTCATAATCACGCTTGTCACAAACATTTTAGAAATATTTACAATACAGTTAATATTTAGATAATGTAATTATACAAATTTGTATATTATAGATATTTCATTATAGATATTTAATAAAGCGACACTTCTCTCTATTTTGATGACGTTACTTTTTTTTGCAGTAAACAACAATTAACTTCGTACGTTCAGATGTGTATTTATTTTCGGAGAATCAAATCAATTTCTTTATGTATTTTTGGCTTGCTGAAACCAATTTTATGTTTCTAATCTGTATCTGGAAGCTCTCAGTAGTACGAATGTAACGATGGCGCGCCTACAATAGCAAATAAAAAAAAAAAATAAAAAATAAAACCTAAAAAAAAAATAAAAACGAAGCAGAATAGGAAATCGAGAAACATGCAGACGGTGTGCTGCATGGAGCGAGTTCTGTGTCGTGGATAGATTGTCATCGTTCGCGAAATATCGGACGGATATATACGCGCCAGCTTATAAATGATAAACTACCGGGTATTGAACGAGTAATCCAAAAAACGAACAAAGAAAACAGTTGTTGACGAAGTAAAATAATTCCATTCGACTAAATAATGTTACCGAAATATCACGATTCGAAAATTTCACATTGATATTACGTGTTTACATCCACGCGTAAGGCTATTACATTGTAGAGATACGTGAAATATACATATATATATATATATCGCCGAGCGTGCCGATTGCCTGCTCGCAAATATTGAGCACATCGGGGTAGATCAACATTCAAATAAATAGAAATTTTTTCTCTCACATACACAACACACATATCTATTATAAAATTTAATAAAATTTTAAAATATCAAAAAACTATTGCATCAGAAAAAACAATAAAATGTTGTGTTAGAATTGAATTCGAAGTGATATTAGGAGGAGGAAGGTAGAAGGGCCACGTCTGTCGCCCGCGCAATAACCGAGAAGAATCTCTCCCGGCCTACTTACTAACAAATTTGATTAAAACTTGCTTCCGATTCGCATACATTTAGTATAATTATCGCGCGAAATGAGAAGTGAGACAGAATGAAGGGAATAAGGAGCAAAGTCACTCTGTCGGTGAAGCACATTAAATTCAGAGGAATCTCATTGCCAACGGCATTGCCCCGGCTCCATTCGTGAAACTTTTCAGCACAGCCCGCATAATAGGCACTTTCGTTCTATCACGCTTTAATAATGCGCGAACAATTTGTTGAGAATAGCCGTTTGTGTGTTACGGTAATTGATAAATTGTATGTGTGGAAAAAGAATTACGACAACTAAATAACGTTGATATATATATATATATAGGTAAGACGAATTGTATTCCAGTACAGTTACAAATTACTTTTGTCGTTTAAATTGCGAAGCGTTTATCTTGACCGAGAATATGTTAGATAAACAATTTGCACAACAACAATAATTAAAATTCCCATTTGAGATAAAGTTTTTCGCCATTGACGTTTATTTTAAGTGTCGAAACGACCAAAGAATTTTCACAGTCGATCGCGCCAATTTGCGCAGATTCGCTACGACGTGGTCAGAAATTTCGATCGCTGCTATATCGGTTTCAAGGATAATAATGTGCTTTCAAAAATGAGAAAAGTATATACCTGAAAATTGACGATTATCGAAATTACGTGATCGCGCATCGTTCCTCGTTTAAAACGAGAATCGAGTTAAAAGAGAAAATGAATTGAATAATACAGGCGCCGTCGAGGACGAAAAAAGTAATTCCCAGAAGCGAAGAAAAATGAGAGAAAACCTCGTCGTCCGTTTCTGCATAACTATAGAAAATGTGGAAAACTTGGAACCCACGAAAGCAACCACGTCGGCGCGGGCGTCGACCACAAAGGGAAGAAACCGAAATAGAAATCCCTTAAAGAGAGGCGTTTATCGGATTGAAGCGGAGGAAAATTCTTGCATTTTCGCGAAAAAAGTTTGCCGACGAAAGAAAGACCCGTTGTCGGGAATCATTCTTGAAAGAAGGCGAAAGAAGAGTAGCCATTGTACCGCGTCGGGAAAGTAAGTCTCGTTCCGTATGTTTGCCGAGCAATTAGCACGGTACGCTCTAATGAGTACGTAAATTACTAGACACACCGTTACGAGTTAATTGGCTGGGACAACGATATTACTTAAAATATCTTTAAAAATTATTGTCGCGTCATGAAACGTAATAGGTAGCTTAAAACGTTTATTGTACTCATAAAATTTTTTCTCTCATTCGTACTTATAATAATTGATAAAACAATTTTTGCCAGTATATTGAGGACGAATGTGTGCGAGAAAAAAAGTGAAAATAAAATAATAGAAAAATTATTTTTCTTGCGAATAATTTACGGCGCACAATGTGTAAATAACAACTGTCCATGCGGATGGGAGAAGTGGGGAGAGAACGTAAATAGCGTCGAATTGACCGACGAAGACGTCTCGACCGGCGGCGAAGGGATAATAGCACGTAATGGGATATTTCAAGTGACGGGACGGTTTCTTTTATCGGGTCTGGCATTTGAATGCAAAGTATTATTCAAATGGCACCGCCGCCGTTCGCTCGTTCGAAGTGTCTCTATCCGTCCTACCCTTTCTCTTTCTTTCTCGCACCGTTATTTCTGCTGTTCCTCGTCTATGTGCTGTCGTCTATGGCGGGTGGTGCCCCTGGGACAAGAGGCTTCATTTCCTGATATTCAAATGCGCTCAAACATCATACCCGGCCAACTCGCTACTGCCAATGCGCTTTACGTCGCGGTTTCCGCGCGGATAAGCCACGGGTCTCGTCATTCAGACAACTTACGATTGCTACACGATTGTCTTCTTTGTCACTACGTCCGCGAGAAATATGTGGGTTTTCGGCGTGATGATTATGAAATAATAACGATGTGACCTTTCGTCAACAAAGTTTTGCTGAGAAGACAGAAGACGAGCATTTAGCTTGTGTGCATGTATACACATGAATAAGTAGCGTCAGAACTAAATGTTTTAGCAGAGTTTAGCGTATTATTATTGCAGCAACACGAAACGCGACATTCATGAAGAGAGTGAGAGATCCATGAAAATGGCATATTGCCCGCAAAAGACATTGCGGCGTGACAAATTATCGCGCGATATAGTTATTGTTTGAGAAAGTTATTGTTTAAGAATATTAAAGTTTAAAAATGTTTCTTTTTCGTTATTTGTCTACTTTGTTGTTTGTCTAATATTTGCGTCGACAAAAAAAGAAGAAACTAATCCGTACAGCGGACAATAGCGCGCTGAATATATACACTCGTCTCTTGGAACGTGAATTTGCGTTTCTTTGACGTCGCCCCGCTTGGCTCGATCATTCCGTGTTTCGTTTTATTCTATTTTTGAAACGGGAGAAAGGGCCACGTGAATTAGAAATGATACGGAGAGCGCGAGCTCTCAGGCCCAGTCGAGATACTGCCGGTTTCCGGTCCGTCGTGCATGTCGTTGCAAACGGACGAAAAGACGGAAGATCCACGGACACGACGCAGAAGGAACAAATAAGATGACGTTACCGGAGAGAAGAGGACGATTCCCGGAAAGACGTTTCGTCTAGGGACATTGAATCTTGAATGAGCAAAAAGACGACACAAATTGCAGGATCAAAGCAACTCCTGTGCATCGTCGTCGAGTTTATTTTTTTTTGTTGACATCTAAATAGTCTTATGTATATGTATAATTTACTATTTTATGTATATTTACGTACATTATTTGAATTTTCTTTTCGAATCTCGCGCATACAATTTGCAAGTTTTAGATGACGTATATATATATATACAAAATAAATGCTCTGACGAGTTTCGTAATTTTTTTTTTTTTTACGCGTATATCATAGATTTTCTTTAACCTGATTCTACGCGCCGAAGTTAAAGCGGCAATGAGAGAAGAAAAACTTCGGAAGTTTTAAAGAAAAATCTCTCGCTTCGGACTCGGCCGTTTTCTAATAAAAGGTTTCTTTCATCCTCGTCAAATTTTCAAGTAAATTATGTTCTGTTCTTTTGCGTAGATTATGACGATCGATAATGCGCGAGAATTTTTTTTCTCCCGTTCTCTCGTATTCAGTAAATATTATAGGCAAACCTTCGTGACTTGCACATTCCCCCGTATTCTTCCGTTCGGGTGAATAATTTGTCTCGAGGAATGTATAGCGGCAATAATTTGCGATGCAAAGTTTCACGAAAGGCCGCGACAACACTTATTTAATAAAATATCTTATTTAATAATTAAGTACGCTGAACCTTACCACAAAAGGCGTATTCCTTACTTATTACTACATTATTACCGCCTATCTCTGCGAAGTTTTCGCGAGTTTCTCGCGCATTACGTCTCCGTATTACTGCACACAAAATACAATATATTTCAAATAATATAAACTTTGAATCAAAAACTTTACGCGAAGTTTTATTCAAATTATTTTGAATAAATTATACATTCTCTTCTTACACATCAAAAATATAATCCTGTAACGTTATTATGAAAAAAAAAATTCTCGACGATTTGTAATGTTTCACAGAAATTTTCGCCGAAAAAAGTATATAATTCTACCTCCAAACTTTAACTAATGACAAAACAGACAATAAATTCACTCCCAAGAACAAAGCGATGCAGTAATTGTTTTTTTTTTGTTTTTAACACAAATTATTTTCAAAAATTCGAAATATCCTTTTAACTTTGTGTTTTTTTTTCACCGCAACCAGCACGTTAATCGGCTTAAGGCATGTCACTTTTTCCTTCGGCTATTTAGGTCGCTGAGGTAAGCTGAGCGAAATGCTCTGTAAGAAATACCGGTTTCGCGCGCATCCCACGTAAGACAAACGTTTTTCCCGGGGAATGTAATTAATAATCCCGAATGCGCATGCATTACCGTAGGTTAATGTGCGGGCGGGGTGTAACAGGCGAGACTGTTCCCCGCTTTAGAACCCGGGGACTCCACCGTAATGGCGGAGTCTCAGAAAACACGAGGCGAGTGTCACACAGCTTTACCGCGTATACATTGCGCGCGCGCATTTTCCGCGTGTGCTTTTATCCAAATTGCTGCGCGCCCACGCTCGCGCGCGTCAGCTTTGAAACGAAATCATAACTGCGAACAAATTATGTCTTTTCCACAACCCCTCTCCGCTCGTTAGAGAGTATTAAAGTAATTATATTACACCGCGATGATAAGTGGACGAAGCGCGTGACGTTTTATTACTATATTATAACACTGCAGCGACGTTACGTGTATTTTTCCGAGCTTAAACGGAAACGAAAATAGAAAGGTTTGTCAAAGCGAACCTCTCTTGCAAGAACAAGTATCGTAATTGGCCCATTTCTTGTCTCGCAATCGATTGCGCGTATCTCTTCTCTTAAAGATGAAGAGACTAAGTAAAAACCTGTTAGCGGCGGAAAAAATACAAGAATGAGAGCACGTGAGACGAGAAGTGCCGCGTAACGTCAGCGCGTTATAGAGAATCGAAAGTAGCCGAGGAATGAGAAGAGGGAGAACACCGTGTGCAGGAGGAATCGCGCGAACCAAGAAGAATAAGACTGAGAACGGCAATTGTTGGCGAAAAGTGTAAAAGTGCAATGGGATGCGACGGAGAAAGAGAGTGCGCGAACGTTGAGTATCGAGAAATAAATTGGGAGAATGGGACGGGGTGATAAATCGGCGAAGCTCGGCGCGAAGTGAGAAGCAACTACCTACTACGTGCTCCAAGCGACGGAGGAAGGAAGAGAAATAGGAGTAAAATAGGGTTGTTTCGGGATTAAAAACGAAGTAGCCGCGCGCGCCGCTCCGGCTGCTTAAGCATGCAAATGAAAATAATTTATTCCGGAAATCTGCCACGGAGAGACAATTTATCTCGCACGCACTTTCCGCGCTGTCGATTTTCTGCGAGGGAGATTAGCTTTTAAGAGAATAGAGATCGCGCGGTCGAGCGCGGAGCTCGGCTATGAAAATATAATGAACCTGCTCTTACCGCGATTAGTGTCGAAATATTCAGTAATTTCAATGTATCGTGTAATTGTATACATCTTCGTGTAGAGCAAAATAAGTAGATTAGAGTTTTGGGATATGATAACAGAACACGTATATAATTATTTAGTGATCAACTTTCGCATTAAAAAAAGAGAGATATCGAAGAAACTTACCGTTTGTATGTTGTAATTTGCGCAGTCACAAATGTCTCTTCGAAGAGAGATAACGCAATGTATACACTCACCTGCAACACACACACAAACATATAATTCGTCTTTAAGTTGCCTATTTTGATATAACTATATATTACATATTTTTTTAGAAAAATGTCTTTACGAAAAAATTACATTTTATGAAAAACGCACAGAAACGCGTTTAAGAGGAAATATACGCCAAAGTATCTAACGTAAAACTCAGCGGTGCAAAAAAAAAAAAAAAAAACAAGAAAAAAAAAACAAAAAGAGAAATCGCTACGCCGGGCGCAGCAAGCGGAGATATATTTAGTGCGCTCTAACCTGGTGATAAATTAGTTTAATTAGTGTCTTCATACGCAACATAATTCTCGTTCATTAACGAAATAAACTGGAATTCCGCCGCGTAATCTACGCATAACGTGTACATACATACGAACGCGCGCACGTCTCTCGGATCTCGACGGAGGCAAAAGAGCCCGGAAATGTGAGACGCATTTCATGCGGAATAATTTTCTACAAAGACCGGCCCGTATCCTTCCCCTCTTTTTTCCTGCATTTTCTGCGGTTTTTATCTGCACGCGCGCCGCGGCCGGCGCTCTCATCATCGTGAAACCTCATATCATGTGGCCGTTGGTCTCATCGTATCTTCATGTTTCAATTCGCATTAAAGAAATAAGGTATTCGCATTTCAAAGGCGCATTATTCATATTTCTGACTTACAATGAGCGTTTGTCGCCGCGTGAAACGGTTGTAAGAGAGATGTCCGTCCGTTCGCGATAAGACGGCTACAACGGTTTCATAGATTTCATCTAAAATTGATTTACTTGCAAGGATATTCACTTACAGGCGAGAAACATTGTGCAGCTCTTTTTTTTCGGCGAGATTAAAACTTATTTCTCTTTGTTTTTTGATTCTATGTTATATCCGAGTGGAGAAAGATGCAAAGAACGGCAAACAAGGCGCGCGTAAATAAACTAAAGAGAATGAAAAAATGCGTAAAGATAAAAGTACACACGCTTCGCTAGCAAGTCAAGAATATCTTTACTCTAGCTTATCCGATTTTTTACTACGTGAAAGAGAAAATGGCAAAGGCAAAAAATGCGTGAATCCCGGTAAAACAAAATCAAAGACGTTATGACAAAAACCGCGTATTTTCATTCGCGAGAGTATATTTCGCGAAACATAAACCAAGCGATTATTCACAATGAATGAGAACTGGAAAAGACAAGAAAGAAAAAAAACTAAGTAGAATAAGAGAAGATCTGAAAAAACTTTTTTAAAATTGATAATGAAGAAGCTAAATTAACATAAAGAAAGAATTGATTTATGACTTTCTCAGATTTATCATTTTTCTCTTTATTTTGTCATAAATTTTGTCTTATTTTGCACAGGTACATACATTGATTTAAATGTTTTTTTTTTAAACCAACTTAGTAATTCGCGATAAAACAAATTTATTTTTCTTTGCTTTTCTTGGCAGCTTATTTTGTTTGTCGGTGAACAGCAATGCTGCAAATGCAAAAATAGCTTAAAAAAAAAATCGTAAAAATTCGCCTTCTTCAATAGCCGAATGAAAATCAATATGTTGCTTCGGTCTTTTTCGTCCAACACAATATACATATATAGAGATGTCTCTACCATTCGCTGTCTCTTCCTCACACATCGACTCTGTTCTAACTTTTGCGAAATTTATACGCAGACGGAGTAGAAAACCGCTATCTTTTAATTTATGCGCCGGCTCCGGGAATTTAATATTCTCACGACGTCTAAGACGCGTGCCGGAAACCTTTTCCTGCGGCCTGTAAAATTGAGAGGGATAACAGAACAAGAAAATGGAAGAGAAACGGAGAAAAGAGCAACTTGAAGTGAGACGGCTGCTAATGGTAGATGGTACTCGAGGGCCCTTTTTCGCTTGAACCAGTCTTTGCATTCAAAAAAGGGTTAACGATGCGAAGCGCCAACTTACGGTAATCATGTCGAGCGTTCTGTGCCGGTTTACGTTTTCATATCTCTTCAGAAGAAAGTTTCGTATCTCAATAATTTAGGCAAAGTACGCGTTTCGTTCAGATTTATCTTCAATAGAAGCTGCAAAATCTTTATAGTTGCGCTCTCTCGTTGTGGGAAGAAATTTTGACGCAAATGGCATATAAACAAGCGTGTTCTAACTCGATAGAATATCCAATCCTTTGTTCTCATAATTTTTAAATTCTCAGGAACTCGTCTTTCTAATACAAACACATACATGTATTTCTTATTCCTGCGATCAAACTCACAATCATGAAGAAATTAGCTCGTGTTGCGTATTTATTTCGTAAAGGATTATTAAAAGCGCATTTATCAAAGAGAAATATAGCTCGCAATTGTTGAGGAAGAAATTAAACGAGGTATATCTTCAAGCCGTGTTAAATGTCATTACGTCTTTCTACTTTTGAGCTACGTAAAGAAAGACAATTGTGAAACTGCACGGATCTCTTTGAAGTCTCATTCGATGCGAGTTCGCGATGTCTTTAATGAAATTTTGCGCATTCTTCAAGGCGCGATTTATTTGACACCCTCTTTGTATCAAATGAAAGGAAATAATTATATAACGCAATAGAATAAACAAATACGTTAAGGAGAGATAATTATTATTTTTGTAAAAAACTAATAAATATTTTTATAAAAAATTAATAATTCCGACGTTTCTTTAAAACTAGTATTTGAGTTATTTAAATTATCTACACACTTTGTACAAGTAATAATCTAATAAACAAGAAAGAGAAAGAGAGAGAGAGAGATAAGAGAGGAAAAAACTAAATGTAAAAAAATAGAAAGAATATAAAATATGGTTTGAATGTGAAATGTATACAGATCTCTCTCCTCGCATACATTTCAAAAAAGAAACATAAAGAAAACTAAAAAAATAAAAAATAATGAAGTGACGAAAAACGTAGTCATGTCATGTCACATAATGGTAGAGATGGCAATTTACCAATCAAAGGCGCATCCAACGTATCTCGACACAGCTTTTCGATGCGGAGTCGAGAGGGAGAAGGAAAGTGGGTCAACACAGTAGTTCGTTGTGTATAGTAGGAAATGCGAGGCAAAGTAACAGGGATAATGAACTCGACGCATCACAGCAGCGAAAAGTCTCGAGTGGAGGAACGGGGATGAATAACTTGGAAGTTTTCGTACGTTCGTTGTACGTATATTATACATATATATATATGTATACATATATATGTGTATGTGTATGTGTGTGTGTGTGTGTGTGTTAATTACGTGCAATTGGTCACTTAATGAGAGATCTTTACGAGAAAAGGCTTTTATAGCGGGAACTTTCTTTCGGCAGCGGTGTTTTATGGTACAAGTTTCCTCGCTACGAAGCGAGCGGAGATACGAGTTTTGGTTTTCGCTTCTGATTCGCACTTGTAAACGGTAATAATCCACTTATAGATTTTTTCTCAAACAATCAAACAATACACACACACACAACGCACTTTATTATTAATTAAAAAATAAAATAAATCTTTTTCGCATCTAAAAGTGACAAGATGAAACAAATTAAGCTTCGATTTCAGAGACATTGTAATCAAACAATCTGTTTAAGCGCTACTAAAACTTTTATATCTCAAAAAGAAATTAATATTAATAATGTACTTTGAAGATATTCTAAGACTCTCAAGAGCTTTCAAGAAATTATTCAATAATTAATCAGGATTATTAATTATTTTCGCAAATAGAACACCGTCATTAGACATCATCTTAAAATCTCTTCCTTGAGATAAATTAAAGTTACTTACACTTGCAGTAATAATTTTACATCAAGAATATTAAAAATTAAAAGATGGATCTAATTCGAGAAGTTTTTAGTCTCGATAAAATTCTCGATGACAAATTCATCGAGAATAAACGCTTGCACACACAGTTCATCTGCCTTTGCTCATTAAAATCCTTCTAAACTCTTGAACGAGAAGTGACAACCACGAAGAAAAGCCGACAGTCGCTCGACCGAGTGACAGATGAAATAAACGCGCGGCCGTACGGGTTTCCTCACTTTTCACCACGACCGCGACGTCAGTTACAACGTTGTTCCGCTAGACGAAGCAATTATCTCTCGGCAAAGTGCCTTTACTTTCTACGAGCACGCAGCACGGCGTAACTGCGAGTGAATTTTCGGTTAACTCGATTTTTGTTATCGGACCGCCGCCTCTCTTCTCGACAAATTGAAAAATGTATCGAGCGCGCACGCGCGCGCGAATGTGAGAAAAGCAGAGAGCGGAGATTAAAGGGCGCGTACGTGAAAGAAATTCGTTTGAACAAATGGCCGAGAAGAGTATATATATATATATAGTATCTGTGTCTTCTCCCTCGTTGCCTCGACTGCGATTATATTACTCGCCGTTGAATTATGAAACGTGCCAAAAATATGAATTAAACTAAACAACGTAAATGTTAAAACAAAAAAATTCAAATAAGAGATAATAAAGACAAACAAAATTTGGCGTGAATAGATTCTAAAAGCAGCAACAAGATAATTTCTGATAAAGATCTCTTCCGATGAAACGTAATTTACTTTTACATCGTATTTTATCTTCCGGTCTATTATCACAAAGAGCTTTTCTGTCTAAATTTCTCTTTTTCTCTCTTTTCCTTCTGTAATATTTAAAAACTGCCGCTACATAAAAGTCCAATGAAATGAGTTATGACGTTTGAAAAGTCAGAGAAGATTCGTGTCAGTGACATTTTTCGCAGCTTTTACCGTGCGGAGACGCGCGGTTCGATTTGCAACGAAAGTCACGTATTTGAAGTTCTATGGTTACAACGACGCGTGACATACATGTACATTTATAGACGTGTCAAACGTGCTTGTGATAACCCGAGGAAACAGTTGTGTCAAGCAGCGGTAAATTTCTTTTCGAAAGACGTAACAAAAATTCCCAAAAGATCGTCTTTTAATTATTAGAACACGCCGTTAATCGAAACTAGCGGCCAGGCTCCCGTCGTTACCACGTTCAAAAATTTCCGAAAGAGATTTTAACATATCAAAACTCTCTCTCTCTCTCTCTCTCTCTCTCTCTCTCACCCTCTCTTTCTTTCTCTTTCTTTTTTCTCTTAGGCTCCTTCCTGTCTTCTTATGCTTACAAAAACACGAAACTTTCAAGTTACTTTCATCGCCATGCAATCTCCGCCTTTACAAAGTTTACGCTCGGGCAAGTTTCTCTCGGCAAAGTTCCGCCGGCGCGTTTTTTTCTTTTTTTTTTTTTTATTTCGTCGGTTTTAATCGATCCGTCATAATTACCGCGGACGCTGCGCGCTGCATTAAACTTATCGGATGCGCGTATAACCGGAACGAACGGCGAGAAAAATGTACTCGCGCGAGAGGCTGACGGCTGCTCGAACAGTTTTAACGTTGTTGTAGAGTGCGGTTTCAACTGCGCGCGAGCGCGCGCTTAAACAACCTCCGAAACAGCTAACCTGACAGTGATACCTTTTGCGGTTTTCCACGGCAGAAATATTTCCACTTACCGCAAAAGCCTCGCGCCTGACAGGCATTCCTATGTCGGTGCGCGCCGGTGCATAATGCACGCGTACGAGAGCTTGCTCGCACACGCGCACTCAGGAATATAGGAGCCGCCGCTGGTAGAAGGAAGGAAGGAAAAGGTGGCGGCTCCTTGGGAATATCAGGATCTATGAGAGACCGAGAGAACCGAAAGAGAAGCTAGGACCAAGAGGAAGTTGATCTGTAGGGGCATCACGCGCGGAGCATAACTGACTGACTTCTCGTGCAACTGCCCATTTCAGAACGATCCGGGACGATCACCCTCCCGAGTCGCGCACAAGTTCAAGAGAGTCCGGCATCCCTTATCTGTAATTTATACTTTCAATTTACCCTCGCCGGAAGATTCCAGGAAGTTCGATCGTCTGGTGCGCAGGACCAAACTCCTCGGCGGAGAGGAATCCAGAGAAGTGTCTAGTTTCATCGGTGGAACTTGGGCGACTTAATGGTTTCGTTCTCAATGGCACTTTTTTCAATTTTGCACCCTCATCGTCGAGTGATTAACGTCGTGACTATGATATGTTTCTCTTGCTATCATAACGCGTGTCCGCTGCGCGTGAATTTGAACTTAAATAAGTTAATTAATTTAATTGCGGTACGCGCTGATAATGATTAACACTAGTTTTAAAACCTAAAATTTCAATATATTATAACTGACGTACCTTTTAACGAAATCTTGAAGTTAATTTTATACAAAAGTGTTATATATTTGATAAGATTAACTGAATTTTCTTAGTTGCAACACGTAGAGTGCTAATAAAAAGATGCAGAATTAATTTCTTTAATATAAAATCTCAAAAATAATAAGATTTCGAGACGGTTTTAAAATCCAAATTATTCAATTTTTGCTGAATTTCAAAATTTTTTAATAGATTATATCTCTTTTTCAAAATCTTAGAAAGAAAGATTCGATAGTACGTGTTTCATTATGCCTGCGCTACTGAAACGTAACAATCGGTCGCTTTGAGAATTATCGAGTAGCCTGGCAACGCATAAACTCAGACTTCTTTATAGGAATCGACAGCGGATGCTAGTAAAAGCAAGAGAAGTTTCGCGCGGATAAAATATTCAGAGCACACACCCCCCTTCCCTTTCCCTTCCCGCATCAGCTTCAACGTAGAAAATTAGATTTGTCCGGAGTTGGAAAATCTCCATTACTATTAGAAGGTAAAGTAATCTGAAGATAAGATGTATATAAGAACGAAAATACATTCGGCGTTTCTCGCGCGGCATATCGATTCTTTATATATTTATTGTTAGACGGTCTGAAAATCGATCTTGCAAACAATGATTCGAAAATTTCGAGCGCGTTCAGCGTCCAAGTAATTTTGTTTGTAACTCTTCTGAATATTGTGTATAATGTTGTGTATAAGCAGAGTTTATACAAATATGTTATTTATAAAACAAAATGTTTTGTGTATGTGCGCATCCAATTTTGTTATTTTCGTCAACTTATTTTGACGAGAGAGAAATGTTTATTTTTTCTCATTTATTTGTATGATATTTTTAAACTCCTGAAACCAGCGCAATTTTAAAACAATTTTCAATATGAAAAAAAACATATATATATAGATCGTGTTATTACAAAACTAACAGAATGTGTAATTGATTGGCCATTTAACGCTACACGCGGAAGATAGATGGTAAGCCCTTGTTTCTATAGTTGCGCGGTTGCATTCGGGAATAGATGCATTCGTGAATTACTCTACACCGAATTTGCCTAACCGTACCGGTTACAAGCAATTCATCTTAAGGCAAATCGATCGTCGCTGCGCATCGGCTCGACGTTTTCGAAGAGTGGTTACACCAAGAGGTACGACGACGAGAAACGAGAGAAAATATTGCCGAAGTTTATGGTGGGTGTAAGGGGCATGAATTTATGGCGAGAGAGGTTCGAAAGCAGCCACGAAACGCCACGGGAAAAAAAGTGGAATTCGAAGCCAGTTTCTCGTAGATACAAATAACCAGCGCCAAGATATATGATACACGAGCTAGTGCCTTTCGCTCTTCTGATCTTCTGATAATACCACTTGACTCGTATAACTCTCGGTTCTCGCCGTGGACCGGCAATATAAGTACGTCCGGACGTTCATATTATTCTAAAGTTAAACAGCGATAACAATATAAGCGAAAAGTTTGCGATGTAATTTATAGGAGTTTAAAATTGCTGAATGTGCTTCTCGCCGCGTTCACGACTCGCTGCATTCAGTTTAATGTGTACCTTATTATAGCCATGGCAAAAAAATCACGATTATTCTTTCCTCGAAAGTTAAGAAAAAACATACAAACTGCACTTTAATTATATAGGATTATGTTTAATTTCTACTCCCCGCATTTCCTAACTTTTAAATATGTTCTAGAGAACTCCCGCGTTGTGTTTTTTTTTTTATACACATACATTTATTGCATAATGTCTCCTTTTTTTAATCAAAAATTATATTAACAATTTTCTTCAATTAAAAATAACAATATACGCGACGTATTTGGCTTTCCCGTAACAATTTTGTGTTTTTTCTGTGTCTTTCAATCGATCAACGCTGCGGATACTTATAATAACAGACGTCTGTCATTTCTAATTCTCTGAAAGATCATTTCTATCCGCAATAAAGGAAGTTGATAAGACATCTTATGCGACAAAGGAAATTTGAATGCGGAAGACATGCGAGCAGCACACGAAGATTCAATAAGCCGGGATAGAAACTGATTCCCGATTGAATCTATCAGTTTTAGAGGAAAAGATAAAGAGACTTGAGACGTGAGGAACACAGAAGACAAGATCAAAGACCGCGCTCGCAAAGGCTTATTTCATTGCAGATTTCCCAAATGGAAATCAGAAATGAGGTCTTTTGAACGCGTGATAATTGATCTGACTTTGATCTTGAAGTCTGAGCCTCGAGTTGATTCTGCGTTTCGTCGTACGAGTATAGCTAATCGAATTGACGTCTCTCCCAATCACACAAACACTATGTGTTTTCTATTGCTTAGATTTACTTATTTGTATTTTTCTTTTTTTTTTTTTTTTGTTTCGTCCACTCTCGTTCCAACTGCGGCGCAGTTTTCAAAAGCGCTTGAATAAAACCTGCAATAAAAATCGCCGAGCTGTTGTGGCTGCCGCGCAACAGCGCGTTTTCTCCGCGCAAAATTTACATCTGAACGTATTCGCATTGCGTTAGTTAGTTTTCGCCGCTGTATAATTTTGCATATCTTGCTGAATAACAATTTTTAATCAATCCCCGAATTGTAGAACGCGGTTGTGTCCTTTGCTTTTCGAGATTCAAGCGCGTCTGACGTGCGCGCTGCGCCAACTTTTTCTTTCGTTCGTTTTTAATCAGTCGCCAACTCTTTGCGATGATCACGCAACGCAACAAATTACCGTGGCATCAGCCGTTCGTGACGCGTATTCGACGTTGAACCGTGGATACCAATCCCCGTTTAATTAGGAACGGGGGGAGGGGGGAGGGAAAGCCGGGAAAAAGACACAGGACCGGGACATAATCACGACGGGATGAGATTTTCTTTTTCTTTCTCTCTCTTCCTTCCTGTCTTTCGTTTTTATTTCATTCATCGTATATACGTATGTTCTATCAGCAAATTCCGCGCACGCGCGTTTCATTCTCGTTATCGGATACCGGGTGTAGGGTTTCCGGGGGATTGTTTTTGAATTTACCTGCGTAACTTTTATCTCGCGGATTTTATTCGCAACGCCACCGCATTCCGCGACCAAAGCGCCCGGCGATATTTCCATGTCTCTCCGGCCACTATTCATTTTTTCCGACCACAGACATCTCATGGCTATTGTAATTTGAATATATCCGCCGACTACGTGTGTGTTAAGCTACGTTTGCGGGATTAATATACGACCAACTTCACTAAACGTCATAATTTACCGTTAGCGTCGCGTTGAACAATAATATATACATATATCATCTTGTCCTATTTTAATTATTTCTATTATATTTGCGTTGTTTAATCGACATTGATGCCGAATGTTCGATTGAATTCAGCACGAGGACGAGAGACGCGTCGTCGAGTGGAAAATTTTTGCAACGTCGAAGCGAAGTTCGATAACGTACAAATCGTCACTTCCGTACGCTCGTCTGGTTTCATCGGACTAAGGTTTTTTCACTAAGGTTATCGCCCGCGATCTTACTTATCATAAGTCCATCGTCTGTAATCGAGATACGACATCGGATAATTTAATTATCTCTACATCCTGACGATTTTCCACTATTCGAGCGATTTTCCTCGCCTCGCCTCGTCGAATCTCGGGAGTTCCGTAATCTTCCGGGTCAAAACTTTCGCACCGTCGCGAAATGGGGATTTCGCAACATCTTTTCCGCCACTGGCTATTAATCTCCCACCACGTCTTTATTCATTCTCGCACGCACCTTCACCCCGAAACGACTCGAGAAAGTCTTTCCAAGAACGGTCGGCTTTCTCGTAAACTATGTGGAAATTTAGCGACATATTTTCCTATAATTCATCTCGCGGATATAATTTATGGCCTCGCCTCGTTGCGAAGCGTGACGAAGTGCGGAAAGGAGAATCTTGAGGGACCCTCATGTTGTCGCCGTCATCTTTCAGAAGACTTCGCCGTCTCGCGACACGTTCTGGCTCATCCTTAGCACGCATCCAAGCTCGCGCGCGCGAGAGACGCGCAGCGAACTACATTTATCTAATAAACACTATGGAAAGTTGCCGAGATGATACACGACCGCGCGGAGAAATTACTTTAATCCGATCTACTTGATGAGAGAGCAATGACGTAACAGCAGCAGAAGCCCACAAGCCGGCTTCAACCGCTCGTTCTTGTACATAAAATACCGCGTGCCAAGGCGTGTACGAAAGAAGCTGCGCGAAGGATCGGCATCGAATGGAATGTCTGGTATCTAGCGGCTAACGGCAATTTCGAACACCTAAACATTTTCGCTAATTAAATTTATCGCTTTCATTCCACGTCGCGTTTCTTCGGCGAAACTTCTTCGAAGGAGCTTGGAGAGATATTCGCGATCAGGAAGAGGACTCCGCGTTGTTAACGACACCAAAATTCCTCGCAATAAAAAATGGCTTTCCGAAAAGTTTTTTACCTCGTCCAAAGTGTGGAAATTGGAAACGTCTATTGTTTTGGAAAATATTATTCGATATAAAGATACTCTGAATTATGTATAGACAAGAATAACAAATATGCCCTCGTATTTTATGCACTTTTCAATTTACTTTATCAATAACCTCGCCAATTTCGATTCGCTCTAATCCGAATTGAATTCCTTCAGACACTCCGGCGCGATGAAAATTTCATACGGGAGTGACGAAGTGTGAAAATAACGCGGAGTTCCCGGTGGCAAGAGTCAGACAAAAGTTGGATGGCGCGTTGGCCCTCAAAGGAACGACGAAGGCAAGGCGGGGAGTCCCCTACCGAAAGGGGAAAGGAATTATCGCGGCGCGCCGTCGCTCCACGAGGCATTAATGAATCGAATAAGTTTCGAGGGCTATTAAAGTTGAAATTTGATTTACGTCCTAGCGGCGATTATCGTCGCGCGAAACTGCCGCGCCCGCTGTCTCGTCGAGCAGCGCGAGCAGAGATAAGCGAATCGCGCCAAATTCAGGCTCGAAGATTCTCTCGCGACTTAAATCCCCCGCGAAAAGTCGTCGTCTTCATCTTCGAAGCTTTGATATTTGCTATCGTTAGCGACAAATAATACAGTCGCGACAATATGCTTGTAAATTTCCAGCTGACATTTGGGCGGCGCGCTCCGCGCAGCTGCTGGAAGAACGCACGGCAGAGATAAACTATAAAATGTTTGAAACTCGGATCTAATCAAGCCTGTGAACGTCGTAGCGTTTGGCTACCAACGTTGATCCGCGCATACTCTGTTTACTCGAAATTGGTTAAACTTTTGCCAACAGATAAGCTTTCGCGGAAATTACGGCAATCGATAGAGTAATTATGTAGCAATTACGGTAACGTCTTGCGCCGAGTAAGAAGATGTAAAAAACCTCTTCCAGCAACGAGTTACTAGATCGCGAGTGTGTCTTCGATGTCGCAAACGGATATTGCTTTTGTGCGTGCGTATAAAAATTAATGTTTATACGCGATTGCTGAGCTAATCTATTGCTCTCTTTGATGTACATAATAAAAGATTTACAAAGCAAGCAAAATATGTGTAAAACAAGGCAAATGTTATTTCATGCGTTAAACTTTTAACTGTATACGCGCGTATATATATATATACGTATATTTTGTAAACAAGGGATAGAACGCGTGGGTGCAACTGGTTAATTGAAGATTCAATGTGTTTAGTTACACCTCGTCAAACATTATTTAGAATCAATAACACGTAAATCATTCACAGTGATTAAGCATTAACCGTATTACGAGTGGTGGATATAATTTAATCACATCGTGGGACACGTAGATATAAAGGAAATAATTTTGCACGTCTAACGCGCAAGCACGCGATAACATGTGAACGATTACTCGAAACATTGTGTGCGAAATAATATAAAACCTAGGCAAAATTTAATATCTAAATGTAAATGGACGAAACACACACATTTATCGATGGTTTGTTATTTATAGAAAAAAAAAAAAAATTTTTTTTAGAAGAACTTTGTGAAGATAAAACACGATTTCTGTCTCACGTTATTTAATAAATTTTTCTTCAAAATTTTCTTCGTTACTCGTCGCGAATACCGTTTAATGTCGCTTATTTCTCCGGGAACAAAACGGGAACATCAGAAACGATTGTAAAATACTTCGATGCCTGTTCTGACAGTGAATAAAAAAAAAAAATATAGATTCCGTTTTTCCCAAAACGATGCCCGAGCTAACGAGATGCGCTCGTTCCGACAGTTGTTTGTCCACACGGTCCGCCCTCGCGATTTTTACAGCTGCAAACGAGGACGAAGAAGAGGCAGAGAACGAAGGGTACAAAAAGTAGATAAAGAGACAGGGTGAAAAAAGGACAGAGAAAGAAAGAAAGAGAGAGAGAAAAAGAGCCGGATGGAAATCCGAGTCGGCCGTTACGACGAGGACAATAAGAGCAGCCATCCGGCCCGCTTCCGCACATTTTGCCGGAGCCGCCGTCCGTTCCCGTCTAATCGCCCGCGGACAAGAGGCTTAAAGAGATACAGAATTCGCGAAAATCGCGTTCGCCGGAAGAGCGCTCGCGTCGCGAACGGTCTCATTTGTTTGATCTTTTGTATGGAAAAAAAAAGGCCGCCATAATCACTTCACCCTCTGTTACCACCGCCGCACTCTCTGAGCCCCGAGGGCTAAGCACTTCCCGATGCCGTTGTCATCATCGCCGACGCCCGTTGTCGACCTCGGATGCTTCTCATCCGGCGGTAACGAAAGAGTTTTAAGATTGCGTCGCTCACGCTTGTTCGTGTGTACGTGAGACAGAGAAACGCCGGCGTTTCCTTTTATGGAAACACTTGCACGAGTGTTGAAGGTATAATAATTACAGCGGAAGTATAATTACATACACATTCTATAAATAATATAACTGATATCGAACAATGTCGCACTCGTACAATACAACAGAAAAAAATTTTTTCATACAATGTCGTGATAATCGATTATCTTTGAATAAAGCAGCGTGCATTGTTAGTTACATTATTATCATTATCTAAAAACTCGCATTAAACCTAACTGTCAGTTACATAAAAGGATCAAAGTAAAACTTGTTCAAAATTATTCCCGACAGATGTTCACATGTAACATTATCTGACATTAATTGGAAATATTATATCTATCGATCTTCTCAAAACGCCTCTATCTTAATTACCCGAAATCTATCAAGTTTCGTTATCAGATGGATATCTGTAATTACTGACGCCTCGATGTCTTTCGAGCACAACACCGTCGTCGGTTCGCTGCTATCTTGTCTGATAACATTGTAACAAGATATAAGCTGACAATTCGGGAAATCACCGGGAACAAATGGAAATATACTTGGGGAAATAAGAGGGATCAGCGGCGGGTCATAAAAGCCAATAAAGGAAGCATCGAGCACATTTTTCGTGGTGCAATATCGTGGGGAGAAAATGCGAGCTTATCTCTCCGGGCAGACTGATTTAAAGATCGGACGTGTGGAGTCACGTATCGCGCGCGCGAGGTGGAAACTCCCAGGTAGCTCCGAGCTTCGACTTAGTACCACGGCAGAGCGTATCGTGGCGTTCACACTAAACCCCTCCATCCCCATGGCGTGCACCGTAAATCCACATGTCGTGTCGCGTCCTGACAGCGCACGGAAACCGTCTCCGCGGCTGCGGGGAAACGATATTTGCCGGAAAACAAATTTACACGGCCATCGCGAGCCGTTACGAACCCGGTCGTTTCACGTCTCGTGACGACGACGGCAACGACGACGACGACGACAACGACGACGACGACGACGACGACGACGACGGCGGCGGCGACGGCGACGGCGATGGCGACGACGACACAACGACATCAGCGACGCAGGATTCATTTCCAGCGAACGAGCTGTATCTTGCCGCAGAGTTCCTCGGATGAAATCGCTGGGCGTGTTATCGCCCTCTAGCCCGTGATAGCCCCGAGCTGCAACGATTTACGTTGCGCCATGAAAGCCGACAATATTCGTCGCGTTATTAACACGTCAAACTTCGCGCGGATTTCGATTTACTCTCTCTCTCTCTCTCTCTCTCTTTCTCTCGCGAGGATCTCAACTAAACAGTTTACGGATTTATGCGTAGACTAACGAGATGCGTTTTTAAAACGTTGATCGTCGATAATCGCGAAAGAGAGAGTATATTCGACGCAACAATGAGATTCACGTTTCTTTCGGCAAAAAAATGGAAAAGACGCTCTGCTTTCCTTGGCAACTGCTTTCCTTGTTGCACTGAAGGAAGAGAGAGAGAGAGAGCAGATTGAGAGGCGACAATCTCTATAGTCGCGTGCGTTGTCACTTTAATGGATTTTGTGACGCGGAGGGAAAAGGGAATCGCTTCTCTCGCAGCATTTGAGACGGAATGTAATATTATAAAGAAGAAGAAAGAAAGCGCGCGAGCAAATAAGAGATCGCGGTAACGCGCGCATCTCTCGCTTTTTGCTGCGCAAAACTAATTTCGAAGAGCGCGCGCTTTGCAACTTTCTTCTCACTAGCAGATATCTGATATCAGATCTATGAGACTACGCGATATATTTAACAAGATTGCCGGTCTTTTACTGTCTTGAAAAAAAATGTAATTGGCACGTAATTTAGTTCTGTCGAATTGCGACATGTATAATAATAATAATAATAATATACACTTGTACTTCTTTCTTTTATAAAATTGTATTAAATGCATCTATTATAAACAAAAGAGTTCAAAACGTAAAACTTGATGACAAAATATAAACAATAAAATTATAAAATATATATATATATATATAGATTACGAAACAACTCTAAAAGAAACAAGAAATGCCTACTAATTTTAAAACATTACAATAAATACATAAATAAATCAATTACCTATGTAATAAATAATTACAAGTCATTATTACAGGATATATGCATGCAAACTTTGAAACACTACATAAATAAAATAGAATATAAATAAATAAGCAAGTAAATTACCTATATAATGAATAATTACAAGTAATTATTACAAAATATACATAATGTAATAATTACAAGTAATTATTATAGAAAATTATTATAGGAAATATATACATATATCTCCTGTAATAATTACTATATATATGCAAACATAGAGAGGACGATGATCCGAGCTATTATATTACATTTTCTGTGTCACGGATTTGTAATAATAGATAATGTAGATAATAATTTGTAATCGATTTTCAACGCTCTGGGCGCGGCGTGATGAGCAGAGTCGCTCGGCGCGATAACGACGTTCCGGCGTTTCCGGTGAGAACGAGGCTTTGTTCGCTAGTGCGGAAACGGATATCGCTCATCAAGGATCATCGGACCTCGATCCACAATGCACACGTTTTTCGCTTCCAAATGGTGGTAAGATTGCAAAGAACCGACAGCGCAGGCGGGATGTACAAGGCGGAACAAAAAGAAAGAAGTTTTACTGTTCCTGCAACGTGCGCGAGCGAGCATCGATAACAATTCGGAGCGCGATTAATAGTGACCGGGATCATTCGCCATTTCTCCGATAAATTGTTTTTTTTTCCCCCTGTCATTTTTCACACAAACGCCGAATATCGTTGATTTTTAAATAATTTCAACCAATACGAACGTGCGCGCGACGATACGCCAGACCGAATGCAAATCGAGTTTGAAAATTTCCATTTTTGTACTCGGTTCGCGGGAACACTCTCTTTTTTTTAGCCAGTTACATAATGTGGCTGGAAAACGACGAACCGCATAAAAGGTCTCGATGCGCGATTTTTCTCCCTCGCTCGGACTCATAGACTCCAGTCAGGGGTTACGGCAGGTTAATAGAAAGCTATAACTCTTCATTCCCGGAGAGATATTCCCCTCTTGCTTTCTTTGGAGCTTTCGAGCTTTAGTAGATATTCTCATACACGCGCCAAACGCGACATTTAAATTTTGATAAATGGGGATCTTGGGATAGATATTGCATCGCTAATAATACCGCTAATAAACTTGCCGTGTGTTCTAGACTAAGTACATAAAATACAACTTTGCGTGGTTGCGAACACTCGAGATTAATCACAATTAGTCTCCCGTTCGTTTGAATCCACTCGAATCGTCGCGCTTTACAAGATATCCGCAATAATAATCCAATAGCTGTTCTACGTAAGATCCGCATATTAGCACGCGATGACATTCAAATCCGATAAAAAAAAAAAAGAAAATATTCGCTTTTTTACTGTACGTCGGAAGTTGATGGGTTCGGTGGATTTAATTAAAATTTAATTCGGAGAGGTTTCTGCTAAATCCGCAGATTTCACAGACAGACCCGTGAACGTGCATATGTCTGGCGATACCCGAAGCGTGCGGAGACCCGTGGAGTGATGTGATGCGGTCTCCTGGGATAGTCGGGCCGGGTTCGTCACCGGGGGTTGAACAGTGATTTGCGCGAGAGGGTTAGCGGCGAGAAGCGCACAAGGCGCGGAGGGGGCTGCGGGATTACTGCTAAAAGCGTACAAATCCTTGCCGGGAACGTCGGGCGGTGAAACTGCGCTTTTGGACAGGGGTGCAGAGCGAACGAGGAGCGAGAAAGGCTAAACGAGCCACGCCGAGCGGGAATGAAGTTGCCAGTTTCGGCCGCTGTCGCAAGCCGCGGAAACTTTGCGCCGGCTCTCGCGACGAGACGAGAAACTCCTGCGGGCTTCGATCGGGTCGCTTTGCGAGTGCACCCACACCGCGCACGTTTCGTTTCCGTTCGTTTTCGCCCGCGGATAACGTGGCGGAGTTGTGCTCATCGGTCACGGCTTTGACGAGACATTAAACGCGAACGCCGGTCAAAAACTGAAACGAGCTCCAAACGCTAAATAATGCTGAGAAACGTCACCTGCGCTCGAAATGCTTGTTTCGAAACATTTTTGCTTCTTAAAATGTCAACATAATTTATTAGATGTGCTTTATCAGAAATATTCCATCTACATTCCAATTTATATATCAGTTTTTTTTTTTTTTTTTTGAAAATCAATAGCTTTTCAATTGATGAGAATTTCAATTTATAAATCTCTTTGCTGAAGGTAATTGAAAATCGCGTAGTGGTGATTAAGTATCTTCAGGAAAACGCTTATTTTAGATTTATTACACTGCTGCGCTTCGATCGACAAATATATCAAAACGAGGCGGCTGGTTTATTTACGGGTGATTAAGCAAATTGCGCTATTAAGAATATTTTAAATTGCAAGGTAAACTCTCTTAGATGATGGAAAGTTCTAAATGTAGAGACACTATTCACCCTATTTTGCCTATACTTAAAACAATATCTATTTAATTACAAAATAATACAATATTCCACACATTGACAAAATACTATAATCATATAAAGTGAATTTTCTTTTGTGAAAAAAAAAGAAAAATGTAAGTTCGATAAAATTACAAACACTCGGAAGTTTCAAACACTCAACTGATTAGGCGAAAGACTCGATAGACTGTGGATACAATTGATATCCTACAATCCATTAGTATGACATGTTTATTAAGATGGATCGACACGTACGCTGAGAAAAGAAATCAATAGTAAAAAGCAAAGAAATATCGATGAAACTTCGACGTTAATACCGGTTTTAATATCGTCGGTCCATCGTGAAATATAGTTGACGCGGCACAGCAGCACCGTCGAGGTCGATGCAAGGCTACTTCAATAAGATCTCAGCCAATAATAGCAATAGTGAAGCGTCATTGGTCAATATCTCGTACACATGCCGCCGTAATGTATCGCGCCTCAGCGATCGGCATCGAAAACTTTCGATATCAGACAGCTGGAACGTCCTCCACGCTGCTAAATTGAGTTATCATTGTCATAATATCGTAATAATGCCAAAGTTTCAGAATTTCGACATATGTCTGTTTATAATCGTAACGACAAACAATATAACAACATGTTATTGTTCTCATCTTTTTTCTCGTCTATATATATAAAGTCACGAGACAAGAACGAAACAAAAACAATAGTGACTAAAGTCACGTGACAGGGAAGAGTGGAAAAACAACACGTGACTTTACTTTAGTCACGTGTTTTTAAAAACGTGAGTAAAATCACGTGACTTTAGTCATGTGTTGTTTTTGCACTCCTCCCTCTCTATTTTTTGAGTTTGATTTTCATGCGTTATTTCTGATTTTAAATATATATATATATATATATATATATATATATATATACATTCTAATCCTATCCATGTAGAAGTTATTCTAACATCAATTTCGCGTGAAACAAGTTTCAACGTAGTGAGACAGCGACGATCTCCTTTACGCGCGTCGGTCGCTAAGTGTCAATACTCTTTTCGAACGCAACGTGCACTAGCACTAGGAGAATGTCAAATTTTTCTGCCGGGCGAAAGATATCTACTTTACGTCGAAATAAAAGTCGCTGAGCAACCATAAAGGAACCGTTTTTTACCGTACTTCTGAATCGCGCCGTGCTCGTCTGAAGAGCGATCAGTCGGTCTCACAGATCGCTCAGAAGACGCGCTGACCGACCGGCATCACACGGAAATCTCCCGTAGAAGGTCATAGATCCCGAGTGTGCACGTGTACACATACACAACGTCGTTCCGTGACGCGGTTTGAGATAGTGGCGCGGCAAGAGCTTTTAAATGTAAAACAGGTCGGCTGGATGGTGACACCTAACTCACGAGCACAGCGACGAAAGAAAAAGAAAGACGTATACGTGCAGGTGAATAGAAAAATAACAGAGAGAGAGAAAGAAAGAAAGAGAGAGAGAGAGAGAGAAAGAGAGAGAGAGAAATAAAAAAAGAAGAGAGATCAGAGAAAGAAAGAAAAGATGGAGAAGAAAGGGAGACGCGCGATGGGAGCGAGCCGACATAGTCATCTCCCGGCGTTCTCCATTTTCCACGACACTCACCCCTTCTACGCGTAGTGCCCTCCGAGACGAGAAAATGGAAAATACAACCGCGTTGTCTGCCGGGATGCTTTATGAAATTTAATAAATACGAAATGAATCTGCCGTCGCGCGCGGCTGAAGAAGAGAATGTGTGTGAGAGACGGAACGATAGGGCGAACGAGAGGGAACCGCGAGTGTACGAGCGAGTAAGGGCGAAAAGAATAGCACGCTGCCAAGATAGGCTGTTGGCCTAGTTCGCCATCGTCTCGCTTCTCCGTCTTATGTCTCGCTTTCCTCCGGCGATCGCGCGCAATGTTGCTGAAGTCAGCTAGTTCCAACTCGGATGAGCGTAAAAACCAGATGCAATTGCAATCTTAACCGCATTTTCTATCCTAAACTTAAAAAAAAAAAAATAACCGCGCGAGTTTACCTGCGAGAAATATTTTTTATTATTTAATCAAATACGAAAGTTGTTAAATTTTGATTTTCGATATTTTTGTTTTAACTGAAGAGTAAATAATGTTAATCCAATTTAACGTTAATTATTTTAGATTATTAACTCCAATATATTAATCTCGATGACTGAATTCTTAACAATTTCAAATGGATAATTAATTCAATTATCTGATTAGTTTGAATTCTATGACAATTTTATAAATTCCGAGTTTTCACACAAAATATAATACGCGATTTAACATTCACGACACGATTCGTTATTTAATTTCTCTCTATTCAAATAATTGATTTTTTTTTTTTTTTTTGTAGAACTTGTAAGTCAACTGGTCTTGCAATTTTCACTATACGTGTAACGTTGTTTTATCTGCTCTCTAAATTTCCAAATAAATATTTGACGATGAGCAGCGCGGCGCGGGAGTTTTTCTGACCGCCATTACGCGCTCCGAAAACTTACTGGAAAGTTTTTAAGACGGTCCGTGAAAAATAATGTGCGTTCGACGGTATAAATAAGAACTTATTCGCGAGTTCTGCACAGGTGCCGGAACGTGGCTTCTACTGCAGCGGCGAGAGTTTCCCCCATGAATTTATCGTCCATTTATGCTAAATTTTTTTAATAATTCTACACGAACTTTTCAGCACATTTCTGTCACGGCAAAATTTTTCCCAATAGCCGTGTAGTAGATAACATTATTTTCTGACAATTTTATCTTTGTTTTTTTTTCCGGTCTTTTATTATGCCACTTAACTCCGAGTAAATTAATCTGAAAAAACTTGAAACATATTGACTGTATTTCACAAAATTGGTTTAACTAATGTTTCCATTAATTCCGGAATACTCGCGCTGTGTAATTGCGAATAAGCGATTTGTTTTCTCGTTTAAAACAAATATACGATAGATAGTAATGAAATAAAGAAAAATATACATAAATACAACGGTAAACAACGCGTATAAATTGTAAAATATTTGCGATCGGAAATCTCTTTCCGGTGACACAGTATTGCCACACGCCGGAAGAGAGAAGCAAGCTCCGCACATCTTAGACGCTATTTCATTTGTCAAGTCCGCGAATATTTCTCTCTTTCTCTCTCGAGACGTATAAGAGGTCTAGCGCATTATCATTAGCGAGTGACGTGAATTCTAATAAGACGACGCGGCGGCAGGCAACGCCGGGAATCGGAAGCGACGGAGGGAAGACTGTACCAATATTAGCATTCACCTCGATGCCGCAATAGGCGAATTCACGGAAACGTCGGGAGATCTCGTATACAGTCATATCGCAGTTCGGAATTATCGTTAAACCTGCTTTTGAATCAACCAAAACGCGCAGACGTTTGATACGGGACGCGCTGAATATGCAAGCCTCTCTTCCGCGGGCTTCAGATTGTTTTGACGAGCAATTAGCAACGTTTTAGAAGCAATGCGCAACTTCACTTAACTCGCGCGGGCTTTATTCTCTTTGCAATACTCTCTTGATTTAAATTTCGCATTTCGGAGAACGCGCGCGAACTCAGAGAAACTGTTTGTTGAGTGTGCAAATGACATTTTGAAAAATCGAAACCTTCGCCCGTTTTTTTTTTTACCGGGACGCGTAATGAAAAGTTGTATGTCGCGCGAAACTGATTAAGAATCGAGTTTATCAAACTTGCAAAAGTCTGACTGATCCGCGACGCGGACTACTGTCCGTCTGCTCGCTTAAGTGAATTGAATCATCAACTATTAACCACCGCGCCAACTGCCGGTTCGCGACTTAACTTTTACTTAAGCCCGTACATCACCTCGTCTGTACGATGGCGGTGTATTACTGTTTCAGTCACGCCGCGGAGTATCATTAATCACGCCGACCATTAGCTCGAGACAACGCCTCAATGATTACAACGACGTGCAACATTTTTTCTTAATTATACACCTCGGCTGTACATGCGAACATTGTGGATGAAGATCCGACCGCTGGCGCGAACATCTCGATGCTTTGTTGCTTTCGTCGAGCGTGTAGCGCGCGCCGCAGTTTCCGCATCGCGCTCAGGCATGAGAAGAAGAACGAAGCCACTCAAGGATGAGAGAAAGAGAGGAGACGAGGGAGAGGGAGAAAACGGCATCTCTGGAAGAGGTAGAGAACGTGGTCGACGCCTTTAACGCTCTGTTGACTTCGCTAGACGCGAAACTTCCTACTTCGCGGTTTACCGCCGATGAACTTAGAATTTCTAATGGGCGAGGACGCGCGCCGACCGCGTTGCAACTTGCATTCGTTGTGTCGCGCCATAAGCCGCTCTTACTCTCGGTCGACGTCGTCGTCGTCGTCGTCGTCGTCGTAGTCTACGAGGCCGATCGTCCGCGTGCATTTCGAATTTCATTCGTGCGCAGAAAACCACGACGGAAACGAAGGTGGGAGTCAACCGCGACTCTCCGCAGTGCGCGCCGAAGCATTTTCGTGCGACATTAGTCGTTTAACGCGACGTGGTCTGGTGGTACACCGTTTCCCCGGTTGGTACGACGCTTGTCGAACGGTCCTCGTTGTCTTATATTGCGCAACCACAGCGCATAATAGCCTTACTATGCTATTTCACCCCTAGCTGTGTAAAACCGCGCGCTCTTTCCTATCAATGAAAACGATTAACGCTAAGCGGAATAGCGATATATATAAGGCAACGAGTAATAAGGAATCGAAATGGGATTTTCGTAACGCGCTTGATTAATTTGAGATAATATGCAATTTCGGCGGGTCTTATTGACTTGCAAAACGATCGAACAATAATCTCTCTCTCTCTCTCTCTTCGTTTCTCATCGCGAGATACGTTACCTTGTCTGATGTTGCCCTCTTGAACGATCGGATCATTATAGATTGAAATGCTTTAATATTACTATAGTTTCGTAAATCCGCGTGATTTTATGTAAAAAAAAAAAAAAAAAAAAAAAAAAAAAAAAAAAAAAAAAAAAAAAAAAAAACAACAACAAAACATATTTCACTCTTTATAAAGANCATTATAGATTGAAATGCTTTAATATTACTATAGG
>NW_018020758.1:182272-342969 GCF_002006095.1 Pseudomyrmex gracilis
AAAAAAAAAAAAAAAAAAAAAAAAAAAAAAAAAAAAAACAACAACAACAAAACATATTTCACTCTTTATAAAGACAATTTGGACATATTGACAGATCGCTTGACAGATAGCTGTTGGATTTTTTGTTCGCACAAATTTAATCTTTTTAACAGCACGTTCGCGTTCGCCGCGCGTTGCGTCGCATCTCGTTCGGCAAGCTTCACGCGACGTGTCGAACGAGACCAGACAAAACGCGCGGCAGAGACAAACATTCACACGCTCGTTTTAGGATTCCGTTAATCCCACCATTTTCCTGGTCTGCGGAAAAAGTCGAATTCAACAAAACCGTAATCCATGAACGCGTTAGGACAAAGGGAAAGAAAAACGTTCCGGAGTAGAATCGATCGTTCGTGCAAGAATCGACTGTGGAAAATCAATCTCCGCGCGCTCTTCTCTCCCTAGCGTTTCTCTCGTCAAAGTGTTGTCTTTTGCCTCTCTTCCTTGTCTCTATCGCACTCTTTCTCTATCTCTCTTTCTCTCTCTTTCTCTTACTTTCTTTCACTCCAATAACAATTCCCTCATTTTGCCTTCGTTGCCGAGTCCATTATCCCTGATAAAATGAAAAGTTGAGAACCTTTGACCGTTCAGCCAGTTTATTGCTACATCGAAGGACGACACGAAGCGTCGCCTGGCACAAAACCACTTCTACGAGAAACAGTTGGGCTAGGCACGACAGCTCTCGCCATTCCTTTACTTCGATCCCTTTCTCTTTATATCTCGTTCACGCTCTTTCTCTCTTTTTCTTTTCCGGCTTATTACGGATATATACGAAAGTTCACAGTATATCTTTTTTTCTCCAAAAAAACGTTTATAACGGCTTCCAATAAAGTCTATTCATTATATGTTCTCTCGCAATAGATTGTGCGAGTTTCTTCGCAGTTTTCTTCTCAACAATTCGATTTGGAAGCAAAGATTGGTAAATATTTATTACAAATAATTTAACGAGAAAATTAACGCGATGATCATTGAATAATTATAACTGTGGATAAAATTGTGACAAACGATCGTAATTGTGTTAAGATAAAAAGAAAAAACCTCGTGTACAAAATATACCTGTGTTAATTATAAAAAGTAAATAAAAAAACGAAAAAGTTAAGACGATTCAGCGATAATACTTTTACAAAAAAAAAAGACAAACTTTTGTTATCTCGATACAAGTATCGTTATTATAAGAATTTGTCTAATACGTTTTAACAGTCTTTGAAGATTTAATTACGGCTTATTACTTTGTCGCCCGCTTATAATAGCACCAGGATGACAAGTAACAATGGATTCTTAAAACAATTACACGAAACTTGCCGTGAGAGACTGAGGGAGTCTTGCAATTAGCACAATAGCCCATTCGTGCATTAGTTTCGCTCCAAGTTGTTTACAAGCCCATCTTTTCATCGCCGCTTGACAAAGGAGCATCGCCGAGCGAGACTGCGAGAATCCCTTCTTGCTACGCGAAGCAAAAGAATCGATGTTAGTCAAGGACAAGAGAAAATGCGAAAATGAAAGAAAAAAGAATAAAGCAGATTCTTGCCAATTGCCAGCCGCGCAAATACGCTCAAGGATTGTATTGCAGTTTCAATTGCACTTGCCACAGGTCGCGATCGTAACTGGTATCTAATTGCGGAAGTTCATCTCCGCCAACTACGGGGATATTCATCTCGAGATGAATGATGCCAATCAAGCGGGGAATTATTCTTGGACGGGCGATTGGAGGAATGTAAACCTGAGCAGGTTTCCGATCCTAATGCTCGACAAATCTGCGGAATTGGCAATTGCATCGATCATTATTGCAGTTAGAAATCCCTCTGAATGATTGTGGCTTTGAATTTCACTTTGAAGGGAGAGATTTATTCGTAAATTTAAAAAAAAAAAAAAACTTATATCTCTAACACAGAATCCCGTGTTAAAAAAACACGTAAAAGTAAATAAAATTTTGTTTTGTGAATAAATACAGATAAATTATTCTACGATTTTTTTAAATATACATTTCCTACGAACGCGGATTGTTCATTCTTTTTTTGGAAATAAAGGTTATACACATATGTGTATGTGTATTATTATTTATTCAGAAATTATATATGTGATGTATTGTTTGTTGGAACTCGCGTAACGATTATTTTGTTTTTCGGCAGTTAATCCTCAACGGTAAACACAAAGAAATAATGAGAACGGAATTATTCGTTTTTGCGAACGAGCGCTATTTCCAGTCGTTTCTAATTGAAATGATCCAGGCAGACGGAAATTAGGAACAGCAACACGGGAACGGTAAAGCGCCTTCTTCTTCCAATGATTACAGGAAGACTCACGGTCGTTTACCCGATTCGACCCATGAAATCGTCGTAGCGAGAATGCATCGGTAGCGTACCGCGCCGTAGCCCGTCGGTAGAGTTGCAGAGACCGTACATCCTGCAATTTCTCGAGTACACACTTGCGAACACTTGAGTAATTTAGCGGTACTTTGGCGTGACGGGTTTTCGCTTCGCGAAGCGGATGATCAATCGACGCGAGTAAACGCGTGTAAATTGTTGCGCTCTCTTACGCATTTCATCTCCAGATTAATTTATTTATGAAGACTGACGGTAATAGATTGTTACGTATTATATCGAAGTCTTTCTCGTGTGAAAAGTGCGACAATTTCTAATTCCTCAAATAAACACGGGCAACTGTAGATAAATATTCATTAATATATTTTCTGTTTGTCTTTCTCTCTCTTTCTTTTTCTATTATTTTTATATCAATCGATTCTAATTATTTTGTTATCACTACGTTACGTTATGATTACGCTCTTAATTATTATGTAATTTTAAAAAACAATATAGTGTTACACTAAACAATTTTAAAGTTATCATGTAAACATGTGTGTGTGTTTGTAAAATAGTGAAAGATTTAACACCGTGAATTATTAGAAATACTATTTCTGTACGTTCTTCTGTATTTGCTTTCTATTGTAATCCCATGTGTTTATGCAACAACAACATTACGCAAGAATTTAAAATAAAGATTTGTCTTCAAATATTACATTAGTTCAAGACGTTTCATGAATGTAAGCCTCTTCCAGTATTTGCGAAATTATAAGAGACCCGGTAGAACAATATTACCCGTCTTCAATGTATGTACTAAGTCTAGACATTCGCAAATACACGGGTAATTTAATGATACAACCGGCAAAACTTATTGTATAAACTAACTACGGAAATGCGAAATGTTTCCGAGAACAATAACATAGATAACAACTTGTAAGTTGATGCATTTGAAGAAAAATATAATAAATGTTGTTTACGTTGATGTAAAAAGTAGCGAAACTGTAAATTGTAAACTTCCATTGTACGTTAAAAACAAATTAGTCATTACACATAAAAAAAAACTCAAAGGCTCATTAACTCACGTTGTTATTTGATCTTACGAGTAGATTTACAAAATGTTTACGTCGCGTTTATCAGATTTCAAGTAAATGACTTTCTTCATTTCACATGACCCGCGTCGAGTACATACTTTCGCCAATCGGATCTCGAATGCGGTTTAAAATCTCCCTCCATTTTTCAGCATCGACCTTTATCCCAAGTGCTTCTTTCTTCTCTCGATACTTCAAAGTTTTAATCGAGTTACTACGCTTCCAAGAACGACAAAGATACTCATTTCTCCTCCGTATCGCGCAAACGGCGCTAATTTGAAGTCAGACGTCCCGACGGGAGATGAAGCGCGCAGCGTCCCGACGGGAGCCGAGAGCAAGAAAAGAGTAACGGTCGGAGCGTCGGCTGGAGCGTGTCAGGACAGAGAGAAAAGAGAAGAAACAACGAGAGAGAGAGAGAGAGAGAGAGAGAGAGAGAGAAAGAGAGAGAGACAAAAGACTGAAGAATTTACGACGGAAGAACAAGAGAGTCGCCGCACACATCATCGTTGGCTCGGAACGCACCTTCCGAGAGCTTTCGCCTAGCTTCGTTGATTTGTGCAACTCGCAAAGAGAAGAGAGAAAGAGAAGGGAAAGAAGATGCGCATAAAGCGACGGGCGTGAATTCACGGCAAGCGAGGCGGTCCACTTTACATGCAAAATGCCTGCGCGTTCATTCGTCATTCATCGAATCCGATCAAGAACGACCCGATTGACTTTGACCGTTTCGCGAGATGAGAAAGCTTTTCGCGGTTCGCTTCAAAATTCATAGTTCAATACTACTCAAGCTCGACAGGTTGTATTCTCGACATACGTTTGTTTTGTGATTTCTTTGAGAGATCTCTTTTCCGAATAGATTTCTAAATCCAGATTTTATCTGTTGAATAAGAAGACAAGTAAGATCATCGACGAGAAAGTTTTTTTTTCTTCCGATCGACAACTTGTCGCACAAGTTGCAGAAGAGATTAACGATGCCGCCAACTTGTAAGCGCAAGATAATAAAGTAGCGGAAAACTTTGTTGACGCACGCGTAAGCAAACGCTCGAGCGCTCTTTCTTGCGGTTGGAAAAATCGTGTGCGATACAACAATCTTGTCCCATTCCTCTTGCGAGGAACGTCGTCGTCGGCGAGTAGTTGGCCTGAGCTTCACAGCATACAAATCGCAATAGTTATCACGCCGACGGCGACGAGAGGCTACAATGGACGTGATTAATCGACAGTAATATCACGACGTTCTTCTGTGTGTCTCGATTGTGTGAAGCGAGTGAAAGGGATGGTCGGAGAAGACATTGGCTTAAACAGAAACCGGAGAATCATCATCGAGGGGTTAAAAGCTCGACGTCACTGGTCTGGAGGAAAATGAATGTGAAGTCGCGACCTTTTCTGGAGGGTGCAAAAAGTTTTATGTGTGTGCAACGGCGCGTTGTGCATTCGGTCCTTCCCTAATGCGCGTGCCAATTCAAATAACGCGAGCCCGTTTTGACACGTAAAAGCAAAACTCGCGCGACTGTTAATCACAGACATCTGTGCATTTGTCTACATCGGACTATTAAACAATACGCGTAGATGGAAACTTTAGAACGGAAATGGAGTCCAGTTGAAAAATAATTGTAGTATTTTTTTTTCATACAGAGTGTTTCGAATAGGCTACATATATATTTTTTTTAACATTGCTGTGCAATTCTTTATGTTTGAGTTACAAAAAAAAATAAAAACTAATTTTGTAAGAGAGAATGTAATTTGAAAAATAGTTTTTATATAATAGAATCTCTGGTAAAATTTTCAAAATTTCTGAAGCGTGCTGATATCTCGCAGTTTTTATTTTTCTGAAAAATCATTACAAATCGAAATACCGCAGCTACATCTGAAAATATGTAACCTTTCAAGCAAATGGTTGCTTGTCTGATGATCAGAAACTACGTTGTACAATATGAGAATATCGACAGAATAACGCAGAAGCAATATGTCATCGAACAATCGGATCGGATTGTTGTTGTTTCGTTGTAAGCGACGCTCGACACTATTTATTTTTCGCATACACAAACAATAAAAAATCGGAGAAACAGAAATTATGACGGAAAAAAAATAAAAATATATTTTTTGGAAATTGCGATACATGTGCAACTGGCTAATTTGCAATTCGCAGTTTGCTACGTAAATGTCGTTGAAAATGTACATTTTCAATATTTTAAACATGAGATCGCTACAGGTTTTTTTTTGTTTGTTAATTTCTAGTCTTCTCTCTCTTTCTTCTTTTAATTAGCTTTGTTTTCAGAGACAACGAACTTTGACCTCTATTTTTGCTTACGATGCAAAGCAAAGGTACTAAAATATTAAATGGTACTAAAATAGTTGGCAAAAAAATTTGAAAATTGAACAAACTTAATTGATTTTCTCAGTGAATAATAATTGTGATAATATTATCTCGCTTTAGGAAGAGATAGAAAGAGAGAGAGAGAGAAAGAGAGAGATATTTCCAGATAGCTCTTTTACACGAACATAATTAGCACGATATGTTTGCAATCCCTACCGAGTCTTTGAATAATTTATATATTATTTCATTTACTTCTCGCAAATCTTTCTATTTAGGTTGCGTGTAGTTAATTGAAAAGATTTCGTTAACAAATGTCAGAAATAAGTTTACTCATTTAAAAGTCGCAAATATTTTCACAGAACAATATTGAGTCACTTTCTTATTTTCTGGAAAACAATAAAACTTGAAAAAGCTTATATGCAAATTAAAATGCAAAATACAAATGTTTTAAGACAAATTGTTTTTAGTGACTAAATTGTCTCTCTCTCTCTCTCTCTCTCTCTCTCTCTCTCTCTCNCTCTCTCTCTCTCTCTCTCTCTCTCTCTCTATCACTTTAAAAAAAATACTTTTCTTTACTTAAGAACTAAGACATACAATAAATAAAACTCAAGTAAACAAAATTATTACCTTGTTTTGTCGCCATTACAACAAATTAATCGATTCAGCTTCTATTACACGCAATATCTAAATAAATGATAAAAATTTTTATTATAGGCAATTTCAAAGAAAAACAATTGGAAAACTATAGCTTCAGATATAAATCGTTGATAGAGCAAAAATAAACGACACATCAATAGGAAAAAAATAAATTTCAACTTCCATCGGGTGTTATGAACCGTCTATTAAATGAACGGTGAAAATAAACGACGTGATGTTCATTTGAGTAGAACTCGATTGCGCGAGTGAAAAGGTCGCTCCCCGATTTACGGAAATGTCGTTCGGGGAGTACACCATAAAATTCGAACTTTCGCAACGTCACCTCCAAAAAATGGCCGGGCTCGAATAAAATCAGCGAGTAAGAGTGAAGAGCGAAGGGAAGCGAGGGGAAATCCGACCGAATGTGATAGATGCTTTTCCGGTCGAATCAACAGTGGTCGATTCTTCCCGCCGTGCAAGGTAGCGCGCCGCACTAATGGACACAGTCCTGTACTCCGCGAGCACATTCTTACCGCAACCGTAAGGATAAGGTGGATGCAAGGGGATGATGGAAGTGCATTTTGCCTTAGTTTAACGCGGACGAATGGGATTTAACTTCCAACTAGAAAAGCAGGAGAGCGATATTTGCGACACGCGTATACCACATGTACGAAAGAAACCCTTTTTGCCTAAAGTAACAATAAATTATGTTTTTGTTACATTATTATCCTGCTTGAATGTTCAGATTACGTGTATATTATTCAAGCAAACGTAACAGTTGCGAAATGTTATCGTCACGCAAAAAAATCAGCAATAATGTTTCCGCTGTTCGATTTTTATTCGCGAGGAAAACACGCAATTTCGCGGAGCGATTCGCCGAATACGTTAATCATTGAGTTTCGCAATAGCAAAACTAGCGAAGAACGACGTCAGTTTCTTGAGTGGCTACGATACCGATGGCAGTTCTCGTTTGAGGATGGCGCCCATTTTCGTGAGACCAGGATCCGACCGTGCATCGTGTTCACGTTCTCTCAATACGATTCCGACCGTATGTATACGTGGAGAAGGAGTGAAAAAGCGAACGAGAGAGAAAGAAAGGGAGAAAAGCGTGTGCGACACATTTCGAAGTCACTTCGATCGCGTCTCTCGATTCGACGACGTTGAATTGGAATTACCGCAGATAGAGAGAAACGAAAGGATTGAAAGGACGGCCCGAATAGGATTGGGTGGATACGGATACTCCGACAATCGCGAAAAACTGCTACGGACTATGTACTTCCATCGCCGGCGCTATGGCTCAACTTGATATTTGAATATCCAGAAAAGTTCAACAAGAAGGATCTCATTGTTCGCAAAAATTTCCGGAATGTTCGAACGCCGTAAAAATTAATGTGAGCGAACTTTACTCACCGAAAGAAAGATAGCGAAAGAAAGAGAAAGAGAGAGAGAGAGAGAGAGAAAGAGAGAGTGAAGAAGAATAAAAGAAGAAAGGAAGAAGAGTTCCTTGCAGAAAGTTTAAATACTTAAGATGGATCGAAAATTACCGCGGATTCGCGAGAAGTTTAGAATAGACCGATAATCTGGTTTTGTATACTTTTCAGAACTTGTAACGTTTCTAGCATTTTCCAAATTCTTGACATTTTGCCCGATGAAATTTGTTGGCAGGCAACTAAATTCATCCTGTGAAGAAATTTGAATGGAATTTGTTAATTGCGATGCGTTAATTGTAACGATGCGATATATCTCGAGCAGAATGTGATATGATTCTTGAATTTTAGATATGCACGACAATATTTAATTGGAAAGCTATATGTATTTTTAAATCGATCATGATTAAGAAAAATTTTCAAGTACAAGTGCAACGTATCATAATAACACAGTTCTACAAAAGTGGACCGTTTTTTGAGGGATCTGAATAACAAAGTGTTTTTCGAAAGATTTTTGGTCGCTGAAAACGAATCCGACGGCGAAATTGGCTTACCACGTCAGAATTCTGAGAAAATTAAGGTTAAATGTGCCAAAATTAGCTATATTTACTATTATTTTGCGGTCAAACTACATTTTGTTTTGCAATTTTACTTAAGCCATATTAAAGTGCTATCTTTTATCTGTAATATAAATTTATTACGGTATGATTTTTTTCATAACATTAACTTTCTCGGAAACCTGACGTGGTCATTTTCGTCGCTAATCGGATTCGTTTTAAGCGAGCAAAAATCCATTAAAAAACACTTCCTTTATTCAGGTTCTAAAAAAGTGCTGAACAGTATAAGTAATAGTTCTGACAAATAATTAATAATTTTGAAGTGAGATTCAATCAATATCAAGAAAACATGTCAAAACCATATGTTAATATTTTAAATATCAAAAGTGTTTACAAGAAAACACGTAAAAAGCGGAGACTATTTTGCGGAAAATTATATATTCTAACTCGTTTGCCAATTTCTTAACAAAACTAAGATCGCGACGCTCTAAACCTCGTAGATAGAGAACCGAGAAAAACAGTCGATTCAAGATTGCTAATACTAGAATGCTGACTACTGTATGTTTCTGTTTTCTCGGAGTATTGCTTCCCAATTTCCTACGTCGTGCCGAACAAGGGGATTCACATCGTCGCCAAGAATTTTCTTCTCGCCAAAAATGGAGTTCCATTTTGATCTCGACATTTATCGACAGCTCGTTAAGGGGTAATCTTCTTCGCCGATCGCTACCACGTACAATGCGATTCACGAAGGAAATTTCCGCAATGAATCGTAGTTTTACCGCGTCGAAGAAACAGAGTCCAGGCCGCAGGAAGTGTTTCCATCCTTCGAGAAGTAAATAGGGAGAAACGCGTTGGCGGAACTACCTGCAGCGTTGCTGCACCCTTCGGGGCATCTAGCATTTCAATTTATGGGTTGATACTCGGCCAAATTTATAGCAAGCTCGTTCTCAAGGCAAGATATTTTAACCGCGGTGAACCGAGGATGTACCTACTAACCTCGAAGCGATCGAAGTCAAGAAAGTCAAAGCGAAGCTACGGAATTATTTAATAAAAAACAAAAACGTCGTATTCTTTCGCAAGTTTTTTAATAGTAAATAGCGGCTTCAAGAACTTTTGTAATCATTTTCACATCAGAGTCTGTTAAAATAAAACACAATTTTCACACAAAGACAAAAAGTGTATGTTAATTTATTTCGCAGAAAAAAACATTTGCTAGAATAGCAAGAAGATTAATTATTAATTATTATACGGCCAACAAGAAACATTTGTCATAAGCCTATTAAATCGTTTGTTTTGCAAAACGTTTTGTTGATGAAACAAAAATAGCAAAACTTGTTTTTCCGTAATAGCAAATCCCTTCTTCCGTATAAATGTTATATACTTTTTTCTCTTAAAATATAGATGCACGCTTGCTTAGCAGACAGTAAATCCGTGTAATATAAGAAAGCGCAAGTGAAAAGACGTGATTTACTCTCGCATCGTGAATTGACCAATCTATACGTAAACACACACATCTCGAGACCGGAGTTCCAATTAATTTCCGCGCACAGTTTTGCTTGTTTACATGATGACTGCAGTATTCGTGCCGGCCGTTGCGAAATACTCGACCGACAGTTCCGTCACAGAGTCGGTACTCTCTGCACGATATTTCACTAAATTTGCAGTGTCCATTCTCGAGGTGAAATACTTCAGCCACACTGAACTCGAAAGCGACATATTCTTTGATGTTAAACGGGTAACACGTAAAACATCATTTTAGTATATTGCAATTATATTAAAACTATAAATTATCTTATAAATCTTACAAGTATAAATTAAAATAACAAAAGTGTTACAAGTATACCGTAAGAAATTTTTTAATTTTTTATTTTAAATAATATTTTCTTTTTTCTAAAAATTGCTTCTTTTTTTTTTATATACAAAAATATTTAGTGTATATTATAATACATTTATATTATAATATATGTGAAATAATTACACACACAAGATGTTTTTAAAAAAAAAATTAATTAATAATTTAATATCACACAACAGTATTTTCCGCACTAACTATTTTACCTGGCTGAAAAAATTACCGGATTGACAGATAACGGCGAAATGGAGTGGAGACCGAGTTGGTCGTTTCTAAGCGAGCGACGCGTTGCCGGTACACGCGAAAATCCCAGAGTGGCCAGAACGAATGCTCGTACGTGCGCGCACACATCTCGGCGGAGTTTCAATTAATTCGGGCCCGCAGTTTCGTTTGTTTACACGATGACCGCGGCTTTCGCGCCACGGCCGCTGCAAAATAGCCAGGCCGATGATCCCGTCACGATTCACCACCGACGCGATACGAAGCGAGTGCGAATTCGCTGTCGCCACGCGTCAGCTGCCGCATTCTCGCGTGATTTTCGCGGGTACAATTACTATGTAAATACCGTGGCTCTCCTGCGAGAAAGAAAGTAATTACTGATCGCCATCGCGCAAGCACGAACGTGCGGTTCGTGCAAAAAAAGAATAAAATAAAAAGTAAATATCGTCAAACGCTGCCAGCTTTTCTCTTCGAAGATTTATTTTAATATCGTGTCATATTCTTCTATTTTTACGTACACAACCTTGCACACCCCTTTTCTTTTTATTGCAAAAATTGTATGTTTTATTCGAAAATGTTTTTTCATAAATGACGAAAACAGCAGGTGGAAAAATTTTGCGCGTGCATCAATACCTCGTATAAAAAATTCACTCTATATATAATTAATAAAAAAAAAAAAAATAAAAATAAACAAATAAACTTTTTTTGTATCTTTGCTTTTACAGCATAAAATTTATATGCTTTATGCTAGAAAAAAAAACTATTAATGCTTTTTTCAATTTGTACACCACATTCGCATGTATAAATACTTAAGTAATATTAATACGTGTGCGCGTCTATGAACGATGATATTAAAATACACACTTTTACGTTAATCGATAACAGCGTTCATGTGATCGTGTCTCTCTCTCTCTCTCTGTGTGTGTGTGTGTGTGTGTGTGCGTGATATATCCCGATATTTCCCGGAAACAGGAGACTTACCCATAATTACCACAGTTACCAAGGACTAATGACACCGACGGATGTATTATTAGTATACACTCCCGGCGCACACCCCGGTCTTATCTGGGCCGAGGCGGTAATGACGACAGCTCGTAAATTGATTCGAGATAATGTTGTCGTCTTTGCGTTACTAAGTCGCGCACCATGGAAATCTGTTCGTTCGTGGCAAATTCGCTTTTAGTGACCGTTTATTTTATCTCCGCGCGACTTCACCTCCCGTTTCGCAGTTTTTCCTCGCTACGTTTTTTTGTTCATCGAAGCGATCGGAAAAATATTTCACTCGCGACTTTTCCACTTAACTTACTATCCGAGATATTATATGTAATATCACTTTTGTTGTAAATTTTTTACTACCATTGTGTCTACTCTTTGTTTGTTCTTCTGGATATCAGTAATATTGTTTCACCGACTGCCGTAGTAAAAACGAAGGTAATGTTTTTCCGCCATATTGAAACGGAAATATATTGAGAAATCGTTCACGCGCCGCTTCGCGAAACGTCATATTCGCAAACATCTATCGGTTCTTTCGAATGTAATCGACGGTGAAAATATTTTAGAAATACCGGTCTGCGGGACTTTATCTTCACCCCAGGCTTTCAAAGACCCCCACATATTCTGCACCCTCATAGCAGACCGGAGCTGCCAGATGAGAAGAAGAGGAAGAAGAAGAAGAAGATGTTTGTATATATACGGAAAAGGGGATAAGCCTTCTATCGCAAACTTCTTGAGGGCTCCCGTGTGTCGTACAGCACTATTCATATCTCATATTATTAGAACTTAAGCTGCGCCTCGTATGTGATATTCGTACGAAACCCGTATCAACCGCCGACCGATCGATACTACATCGTCTTCAAGGCCAAGAAACTCCGGCTTATCGACTCACTCGAATAACTTTGACTGATACATCGTGTGTGCGAGAATTTCGATACGCGATCGCAAATTTAACCGCTTCCACGCGGAAAAAAAAGTTTTGTTACCGAAGTTTTTACATCGGGTTTGTTAGTGAAATTAAAAAATTCATTCAGGCGAGCTTCTTCTCTGTAACGAATCTTGCTATTCCAGCAGAAGACTTTTTTTCCCGCGCGTGTATGTTATAGAACGCAATTAGCGGTAACAATTAATGTTTGCGTATTGTATATTTCATTGTCAAAATTGTGCTCGATAAAGACACGTTATAATATTGTTCTAGTTATTTCATTAGCGCGAAGACGTTTTTGTACAATTTCACGGAGAAATAGCGCGTGTCTATACGTATATCTGTCCGCTTCGTTCAAGCCGGTGACAGCGAATTAAATCTGACGGATTATGAAGCGGGCAGAGATGAATGTATGCATAAGAACGGTTTACATTCGATTCGCTCTAGAATATCCACCTCGCTGTTTGTATCGTTAACCGCCTCCTGCGCAAGAGTAAACGATTTCATAATGGAAACCCGCGGTTGATATTTCAAATGAATCGTGACGTCTGCCTCTGAGGTGGATTATATTTCAAGAACCAATCGTTCGCGCGTATTTGCCGAGAGCTTTATTAAAAAAATCCGCGATTAGCTCGCCCGAAATACGTGATGTAACGATTATGCCTGGGCAAACTGTAAACGGCACGAACAATCCGCGGGGATTTGTTAGCAGTGCAAATATTTAAATGTCACAATAATTAATATAACAATATATATATATATATATATACATATATATATATATACATCGATATTTCAAAACTAAACGCTCTACTGCACGTTTACTATACGTCGAATGAAATGTCACTCTTGAAATGTGAAACAATTGCTTACATGTGTGTGTATTTACATATAATTATTATTATTGTTGTATTTTTATTCTCTGCGTAAACCAATGAGCAGCTATACAGAGTTTTCCCTGTTATTTTCCCAGGGGATTATTAGAAAAAATCGTGAATACACAACTATGTTTTGTTTTTTTAGAAACTTCTCTCAAAAGATACAGTCCGTGAGAGATTTGCGTTTACGATATTATCGCCCGTGTAAAAGCCGGTTGAAGTCAAAAGTTTCGAGAGAGTCACTTTTGCTACGTATTCAAAACGAAAATTCTGTGGCGGGTATCTTCCGCGTAAGTAACCAGTGACGCGCGTAAGCCGGTAAATTCCACTTCGCCTCCAGCTGCAAAAGCCGGCTGCGCCTTCCAATGGTAAAAGTAGTCGAGCCATTGAAAGTTTAACGCGCCGTAAGCACGTGAGTCTTCTACGTGCTTGTATCGCGCGTATTCAGCTTTTCCTCCCCATGTACGGGGTCTAAGATTGTAGAGACCGGAGACATGTATTATGGGCCGGCAATAAATAAGCAGCTCGATATATTAAATTAAGTGGTTCACGTGAGCGGAGCTTATTCCTGCGTACGAATCCCTTTGTTTCAAAACCGGTTTTACATTTCCGAAGTTCAACATATCGGATACCATTTAGTCTTGATATCGAAAAAAACCGCACATACATTTTTCTCTGTTTTTTCCCGCTATTATGGAACGAAGAGCTTTCTCACACATGCAGAGAGAAAGAGAGAGAGAGAGAAAGAGAAAAATGTTACGTTGAATTATACCTCAAGCGTTTCCCGCTTATATCGCATGATAATGCTAATCAATACAGCAGGAAAGCACTTTGGAATCGGCAATTAATTTCGCGCGTTCGATCTAAACGAGACAGCTTGTACCTGCTTCATCAATTAAACTACTGTATCGATATATCATGTATGTTGCAGTGAGTCAATGAGAGAAACGCGAGAATATTATTTCATATTATAAGAAAACATCATCATTTAAATATTAAACGTTTACAAAATCTAATTATGTACACACAAACACACACATACACAAACATAAAATATTTTACTTCTCTGATTTTCAATCACTTCATGAAGGACAGATGCTTCCTAAGCCGCGTGTTCACGGACAACGACAGTTCGGTAAACGGCTACCAATCCATTGGCAAGAAATGAAAATTGGCAATAACAGTTTAATGGACTTATATGATTGACAACGGCGAAAATGATACTGGTATTCAACAAATGGATTCAATTATGTGGCTAGACAGCAAGCTAAAAAAACGTGTTGATTTTATATTCTTTTGTATACGTGTGTGTTTTGGTCTCTCTTTTCCTCTATTTTTGACAGTATTAAAGCGTGAAAGATTTAATGAAAGATATAATTAAATTGTGATTATAAAGCGCCGTCGCCTATTATTATTTTATTTTCTTGAAATTTTTAACTGATAAAATAGAAACATAATTGAAGAGTTCTCTCAGACACATACATATTAATGTGACACAGAAAATCGGGCAAAAATACTGCATTAAAAACTTTAATATCTTAATATCTTTAAAACATCGAGTCGGTAAATGAGAGGAAATGTGATTAACATGCTTTTTTTAAATTATTTCTATAACTGCAACAAAATTGCGAGTTTAATTTTTAAAAATTTCCCGTGCGCGAAAACAACATCTGACTTTTGCGTGCTGTGTACAATTCTCCGCAGCTGTCACATTTCCGAACGACAATCGGTTTATCGGCGACAAATGTCGGACGATTTTTGACCACCGACCGGCGGGAGCTTCTGTTCGATTCCGGCTTTACGATCTCTCGCGTGTCCGACAAATAGAGCAAACATTGACCACGATCAAAAGAAACAATGATCAAGAGTATCTGTCCATTTGAATTGTTTTCGCGATATCTCAACGGAGGAGATTACGTTATCAACTACATATGTTGCCACATCTCGCTTTTTGCCTTGCCACACTTTTCTTCTCTTCGATGTATTCTTCTTTCCGTCACGCTTATTTTCATCATATTGTATATTTACCGAACGCGCGCTCACCGACGTGTGTTCAATTTTCTACAACAATATTGAAATAACGGAATTATTTTTTTCCCCTAGTAAAACCCGAGTTTTGTAAATATTTGCTTTTTCTCTCTCGATACTGCAAAACGTACACTTTGGATGTCACTTTACTATGTTAAAATTAAATTTCAAAACTTGTGTGCGTGTGTGTGTACAGTTCAGTTATCTTCTCTGTACGCAAAGGCGATATTTTATTTGAGTTTGCCCGGAAACACAGGCGAAACAAATATCATTTATCGTATTAAAGTAGACAAGGAGTGTGACGTTTGTATTGAATTAGACAAGAACTGTGCTTCATTCCGAAGTGCAATGCATTAGCAGCCGCACCGGGTGCTCGCACTTGCGAGCGCATTATGCATTTGACAGTCGCGCCGTCGCCCAGAGACATATAACGTCACGACTGGAGAGTAATGTCCCTTCTCTTCAGCTCAACTTGCCACTGTTTAAGCGTGTACGGAACTTTCGTGTGAGTTTCGCGAAAGACATCGACAGATTTGCGAATGCTGACGCGAATCCGTTAATCATAATCCATTCTAAACAAGTTGGGGATACAGCATTAATTGCACGTCGCAATTATCCACACCGAGAACAATACGACAACTGCGACAACTGCCAAGCTGCGCTGCGCGCACATGTCGCGAACAATCAATTCTTCATCTTTGTCGGGCTTCGCTAAATTAATGAACAATAAAAAAAAATTGAAAGATGGCTAGAAAACTGATTTAGACCAATAAAACGCCGGCAAGTATGGAGGAAAAATGTTGCTACTTACGTTATATTCGGTTGCCGCGCGCACATAATTTGCGAACGACGAATACGAACTGAATTTAATCAAGATGATGGAAGCAGCGAATTTTCGGAGTCTTTTGCGGCGCGACGATATTCGAGAACCAAGCGCACGTCATTGTCATGAAGCGACGACCAGCGTGCCGTTGTCGTTCGTTGTCGCGCGCGCGTGTGTATGTAATATCAATGCAAACCGGAATTATTGCGACGGCGAATAATATTTCGGGTGGATTTCGGTGTGAAACGCACGCCCGTGTGGTCGGATCGCGTGACAGGCTACGTCAAAAGGACGAATTACGTGACCAAACGACGTATTTTCGAGACAAACGAGGCGTGTCGTTTTCGCTCTCTCGCGAAACTGCCGTCCAAGCCCGTTGCGGTAACAACGGCGCGAATAATAGTAATTCCTAGTATAATGGAATCGGCCGGTTTGGGGTAACGGGGTTATCGAGACTGAAGTTATTCGCGTGGTATTTCTACGGCTCTGCTCGGAAATCGCAATTACATCGGTACACCAGCTGCATTTAAAACATATAATACCACGTTTAAAACGCATTACTAAACTATCTGTGTGAAATATTTATGAAATGGAAATTAGCTACTTGCCGATGTTTCTTAAAAGGTTTTGCAAAAATTATTATTAAACTTGATGATTACCGGCACGCGAGAATCATTTGAAAAGATACTTGTTTCTGTTGCAAAAGTTTCGCGAGCATCGCCTCGACGTGCGGTATTGTAAGAATAAATGTATGTTAACAAGACAGTGTGCTCCAATTGCATGTGAGAATACGAGCGAAATTTCCTACACATATGTATATAGTATATACGCGGCACATTTGCATCCATCGCGCGCGTATTCGACAAATTATTGCGTTGCTTGTAACTGTTTAACGCGAATATCCGTGCAAATCACTACATTGTTTTCCAAATTGATGTACGCACCATTACGTGAAACTTTGACATGTATGTCCGGTGAAAAAACTAACAAAGACAAAAATATTGAGCTAACGATTTGAAGTTCGCAATATTTTAACAAAATAAAATATTTGTTTTCCCGATGTGTTTGTCATCGTTTTGTTGGACATTTTAACAAATGTAAAATTTGATAAAACTATAATTCAATGAGAGGAAAAAGAGTGCATTTATCTATGTGTCTTTATAATCATTTTAAAAAATATTAAAATATTAAAATTTAAAATTTTTTTAAATATATATATAAACAAACACAAAAAGATTGTGAATCATTAGATTTTAGATTAACAGTTTGGCGAAAATACATTTAAGAGCTGCAGATTCAAGCTGACAACTACAATACACATTGTTTGTGTGATACAGGATTACGCAAGCAATATATCGATAATTGTGTCTGTACGGAGTTTACACGGTTATTGATTTTTATTAGCGACGCAATACCCACGGGCTGTTCAGTTGAAAAGCCATTTTCATCGAAGCCGCTAATTATAATCCGATCATTATACGATTCTGATAAATTTGTCATAAAATGGTCCTCCGCTTCTGCTGTAATTATGCCACTAACATCATACGCTACTCTAAAGTTGCAAATTTTCGTACATTTCGTCAGTTTTTTGCTTTTTTTTTTTTTTTATTATCGAATAATTCAATATTTGAATTATCCGACCATTAACGAGCGCTTTCAGCGTTTGTTTATAATGGGAAATCGAGTGTTGAAATCTACTTTTAACCTTTTTCGCATTAAGTCATTTAGTTGGTCCAATTTCGTCTCGGTATAAGCGCGATTGAACAAACTAAATCATTCGGCTTTTATGACCGAAGAAAACTGTAACGCGCATTTCAAGAACATCAAAGAGAAAAAATGAAAAAAAAAAAGAAGAAAAACGGACAAAAGTGTAAGAGAAAGGTGGGAAAAGAGGGAAGGAAAAAGCGGGTGAAGCACAAACGAGTGGCAGCAAAAAGAGAAAAGAGTGCATAATGTAAATGAAACTGTCTCAACCTCTCGCTGTCTCGTGTGTGCGCGCGCGCAGATGCACTCGCGAATATTTTTCCATCTGCATCGTGAAATACAGATATTCAAGAAGCATCTGCCTCTCCCCCCTTTATTCATCCCCGCAACCTAAGACGCGCGGCTCTCCTTATAAAACCGAACTTCGACAGTTCCGCTCTTCCCTGCCATTCTCCCTTTTCCCGGTTGCAGACTTCGGGAAAGTGGTACGTGGGCGAAATTTCGACGTGACGAGCATATAGTGTCCTGTACCTTACTCTCTCGCTCGCGCTTCAAATGCCCGCGTCTTTAAAACGCCCGCATCATCCGTTTTCTATCCTTTACGCTCTCACCTCCATTTTACCATCACGCAAAATGATAAGAAAAAGAATGACAAAAATTCACGCGACATGTAAATTTAAAAGACATACATCGAGAATCAAAGAACATTGTTCGCGTAAAAATAGCTGGTATATCTTCTTTGTTTCGCAATATCATATTATAAATCAATAGTATTCTTCTCGAAGGAAAAGCTCGAGGAGAGAGAGCGAAAGACGAAACAAGGTTAATAAAACAAAGAAATTAAGCGCAGACGAACAAAACGCTCGGTAAACTTTTCTGAATACTGTGACTGACACCCTAAGATTTCTGCGACGGTCATCGTTTTCGCTGGTTTTATACAGTCGAAATTTCCGAATAGAAGTTCAGATTGCCGAAGAGGCCACGGGAAAGGGTAGTTCTGAATCGAAGATTAATTGCACGATTCATTGGAACGCGCTGCAACGCGCGCGCGACCCGGGACTGTCACGGTTTAAGCAGACGGAACATTTTCGCAATCGCTGCAGAGAGAGAGAGGCTGAAGTGGCGAACGAACAACAGGTGCAATCTCGGAACTGTGCAATAGAGATAAATATCGTTTTGCTTTCTCTGATAATGCGCAATTCCGCGCAAATTCACTCGTCTATGCGGATCGTAACAAAATCGTTCGCACTTACGTAATCTTTAAACGCACCTTAAAATGCGGTTACGTCATATGTTTCTCTACTTACTTCAATCACTCCCACACATATTTTTTGTTTTGTATCAAAAGTATTTTATAAGTTATAAGAGTAGAATATTTGAGATGAAGTGCATCTGAAAGTTATTTATTTATTTTCTACAAATATATGTGTGTATATAGAAAACATTTTACAAGCAACTGGAGAATTAACTTCAAATAATCGACCTGACTGAAAAATAAAAATGTTACCGCAATTATTTTCGTTTCGCGTTTAAAAGCACTAGTGATTTTACGTCCCGGTAAGTCGCCTCGAAATGAAAGCGGGCACAAACGTAAATTATGTCAATGTTCGCTCGATAAATTTTCACGGTAAGTATCAAAGTTCGCTGGTGCGCAAAAGAAAGCGCAACACCTGTTAGCTACGTGCCGCTGCTTATGGCATTAAGAACGTGCTTTAAAATGCTATGCATAGAGAAGCCAATCTCGTAGCGCATTTGCAGCGTATCCGCTTCTTCTGCCACCGTCTTCTTCTCTTCTTCTCTTCGTCTATTCTGCCGTTTTTGTGTCAGACGATTATAAACACGACCGTGTTACATTGAAAACTTCGTGCTCTGACGCGCGCAACTTTAACGCGCGAACATGCATATATTAACGCCTGTCTGTCTGACAGACTGTTTACTGAGTAAAAATTAATTAAAAGGTAGTTGCAATATCGCCGCGTCTAAAACTTTCGAAATACTTTTGCGCGAAGAGCATCTCGTGCAAGAGAAACCGGAGAAGCAAAACGGAGCAAGGTCATATGAACGTTGCGCAAAAGAAGTGAAACAAACGAGGCCGGCGAGAAGAACAGGAAGAAAAGACCGATAGACCGGCTTTCGTGTTTGCGGCGACTGTAAACATTGGGATCAATTTAAACTCAGATGTCCGCAATCAAGGGAGTCGGCGAGTATGTACTTCGAAACGGCCGCCGCCCGCGATGAGCCGAAAAGAGAATAGAAAAGTTCCTTCCTCCGTACAACGCCAACTTGGAAGCACAAGTAACCGTCCGTTATTGATCTTTCCTTTTTATTACTTTTGCGCGCGCTAAGCGCGTCCGATTTTTCGTGACGTTCATCTGATATATACGTGCACTTACGCCAACAGCAGATAAGCATTTTCAATTACTAATTACGTGCCCCACTTTATCACACCCGACACTCCGTCACGTGACGATATTGATGATATAATCAGTGAGAGCGATAACGTACATTCCATGCTTGATGATTACATGTAAAATTAATTAAAAAACTTTCTTCCATTGTATTTTTTTCATCTATTTTAAAGTAAATACACACTTACTGACAGAAGTTGAAAAACAAAGTGGTATTTTTAATAATAAATAGGACGCTGATAAAAATAGGACGTCGCAAATTATTTTCGAAGTTATTTCCGAATAAATTGAATTTACTTTTATCGCTTCACAGAATTTCTGATTACACGGTAAGGTACATATTTGTGCAAAAGTTCTTAAATTAAAAAAAACTACTCGGTTTCTCAACTTTTGTCAGTAAGTGCATCTTTTTCTTCACTCTACTTTTGTACAAAAAGTTGCGCTTAATGTAAATACTTAATTCATGCATGTTTCTCGTTGCGTCGAACAAACATTTTTCGCGTGCCACAATACAATTGAGATTTAATATCAAAAAATTCTAAAGGCGCACCTTTACACACGCGTGCCATTTTGCTGACCATTGTTGCTGAAATCTGCTCTCGCGATTTTCTGCCATTCTTTCTCACGGCGGCGGCCCGGAGTTGGTGGCAACAACTGTTCAACAGTTGTTACTGTTAGCTGCGCGCTGATGCAGGTCCGATACCTCTTTTTGAACCGGCCGCAAAAAAGAATTGGCACAAAAGCCGTTCCAAAAGAGGAAGCGCGTTCGCGCTCGCATGATTGAATCGTCCGTGTGCGCTCGCTACATTTCCGATATCGATCCGCGGCGCATAAAAAACTCCATGGCATATCGAGTATTACAGATACCCTTGTAATCATAGACCCTTGTAGCCCACATCGACATTTCAGGTGATTCCCTGCATCGCGTCAGAAACGAACGAGCGAGTTCGGATCTCTTTGAGAGGCCGCATTATGAAACGCGACCATTAATTTGCAGACTTCGCTTGAATTCGATCTTTTTTTTTTTTTTTTTAACGACGCGACGTGATCTATCTTCGTCGGGACGACGCGTATCGGTGATTTCGCAAACGCGACAAGATACGCGAGAAGGAGAGAACGCACATGCCTTTTATTTTAATAAATTTCCAGGTTTGCTTCAAGTTTTACGTCAAAAAATTTTTTTTCGTATAAATTTTACGCGGTAAACATGGGATTTGAAAAATTATTATCGCGCGCCACGCGAGATACAATAACAATCTATTAATCTCGGATTAAATCCGCGGCAATATTTCGACAAAAATGCGTGAGACATACAAAACAAAAAAACCATTATCTAAGACGTTTCTGCTCCAATTTGCTGCGCTCCTTTCGCGATACGCTCGGCGATAATGTGAAATACATAAGTATCAGCGGCAGCGATACTTACTACGGTTAGCAAAGTGCAGGCGGCATTATAAATATGTCAACGATAAATCTCGGTATTTGCTGGCCGAGAGAACGAATCGATAACACATCGGTGCGAGCACTCTAGGTGCGCAGGATCGACGTCCGATAGCTCGCGGTGCGAGCGCATTCCGCGACACATAAATAACTATTATACACACGGTTTGCCATTATATTTCCGCACACGTAGACGCATTCACTCTCGTTGAACGTCTACCGCGTCGCCTACGAATGTACGGTAATCCTGAGAAGAAGAAGGGAAAGGGAACCGACGCGATCGTCGGACGACGACGTTTAGCGCGCGGAGCAGAATTTCTTATTGTTCGGACAACGTCGTAGAACGATTTATGTGGCTATATTTCGTCTCTCGATGAAGAAACCGTCTTCGTCCTCCCATCGCGTCACGTTCCTTCGTGATAGATCGCGAAGGCGAATCATGCGTTACGTGAGTTGATCTTTTATCCAATACATTTTATATATTTATTAAATTTTTTATATTTATATATTTTTCCCACCGAGTCTCTCTCTCTCTCTCTCTTTCTCTCTCTCTCTTTCTCGCGATCTCTCGATATTTTTATATCGAAGAATCGCCATATAATCTTTCATAAACTCGAAGAACTATATTTGAACCAAGAGCGACGGAAAGAGTGTATCAATAAGAATTATCGAGAAGAAGCATCAAGTCGCTATTAATTTTGTCGCTTCCCTGTTACACGCTCGATTGCTCGCAACGAGATTTCTTTCCTCGCGAATGATTTCTTACTTGAATTCGTATCGAAAGAAATCACAACCTCGTAACCAGCGAACAAGCCGTGCAAGATCGGTTACACGCAGACTGACGCGATCGACTGCTACAATCTCCTGAATAGATAACAAGTGGAAGCGGAAGCAAGCAACGAGAAGAGAGAGAAAGAGAAAGATAAAGAGAGAGAGAGACGGAAGCTGAATAAAAAGACGAGGTAGACGGACCCTCGGACGGTAAAGAGTACAAAGTTGGCGGGAGAGGATCGGATACAAACCCCCTTCTTCATCCCCCTTTATCCTCGTTCTCTCACCTTGCTACCACCGGCGCTCCCTCCGACTCCCTTCCGGCTCCGGTGCAACCCGCAATCGTTAGCGCACCCCTGATAGCGAAGGAAGAATAAAAAGTTGTCTGGAAGTCGGGCGGGAACACCGGCTTTTCTACGAGTATCTAGGGGGTGTATTTTTTACAGCGCTATCTAGTGCACTCGTGGAGGGTGAGGGTAAAGGTGAAGAGAGAAAGAGAGAGATATATTCCTCTTATAGCTTGGCCTCGTGAGCAGCTTGCGAACACTCGAAAGAACCACCCGCGGTGATTAACCCTTAACTACCCCATGGCGAGGTTTACTGTTATATTTTATCGAGCATAATCCATTGTTAATTCACTTCTTTCTTGCTACGGTATATCGCTCTTTTATTGCAAATACGCGAAAGAAAATTTCTTTTTTGATTATGCTCGCTTTGTATTAACGCCAGAGATAATTGCTTTTATGGAAAAATTGACATTTCTCTCGACTCAATTAGCGCAAAACTATTTTTGAAATTGCGCAATAATCAACTCTCTCGCGCAAACGCGTTGAGAATATAATTTTTGCGTCTGATTTAAGAAATCTACAACCCCTACTAGTTCATACTATTAACTATTTCGCAGTCGCGCGCAGCTTTCGGTCGATGAAACGGCTTCGCGTATGTGTTCACAGCATGTTCCGTCCGCGACAGAACATTCATTTCCCATGTGAACCATGGCTCACCTGGTGCATTCTCAACTATGTGTGACCTGCTGCAGCACTGTCGCGATGTAGGTGTCTCCGCGTGCACGCGTATCTACATTCTCTCTCTTTCTCTCACCGTTGCGATAAATCATAACACGCGGAGTTTCCTTTTTGCATCAACCGAAAAGAGTCTCGGCGGGCCGGAGGGGGTCCTTTGAAGAACTTGATGAACAAAGAGGATCGTATTTTTCCGAAGAAAATTCAATTTGTCTGTCTATCCCAATGCTACACAACTTAAAAAAAAAAAAAAAACAATTTACAATGAAGAAAGCTGTCAAACTACGTAATAAACACAAAATTTTGCAAACGTACATATAATAATCATAAATCGAAATTCAGTAGAAAGAAAGAGAAATTATTTATCGAAAAGTACAATGAAAACAGTATCTCCTCAGCTATTTTCTTCAGCTATTTCCTTTGACGATAAAAGACTGAATAACGGATCAATGATCTGTTCTATCGAAATTATTAAAAGAGAGAGAGAGAGAGTGAAAGAGCGAGAGGGAGAGAGAGAGAGAGAGATGTAGTGAAGCGACTAAGCAATAACGCAGCATCGAGACCGGTGGATAATATTCAATTTACAATTTGCATTTCCCCAACGGCTGCATTTTGCAATATACAGATATAATGACGAACGCGCATGTGGGCATGTCCGCGTGGTCGTATTCTCCAGTGCTTACGCACAGTATCCGATGCATGTGTACACGCATATGTTCGCGTATGGAAAACCTCCTGTGGGAACTGACATGCGTTCGTATGCTTGCCGCGCATATTGGTATATATCGGCAATTGAATTAAGTACAGCGCACGCTGCAGAGGAATGATTCGTACGCGGCGATTGTTCGCTTCCTAACTTAATCGCGAGAAAGAACAGCGGCGGCGGCGGCGGCGGCGGCGGCAGCAGCATAAAAATCGAATTGCGAAGAACATTAAATCGAATTTAAAGCGCGCAGCACCTTTTGGCAATATATATATTTTTTTTATCGTTATTATACAATAGAGAATATTGTGTGTCGATAAAATAAAGCTACTACTCGGTACTTGCTTGCTTTCAAATTCTGCCCCGAGGGTTGATTTCCCAAAGAGTATAGTATTGGCTTCGCACAATATTGCATCGTAATATACGAAAAGAATTTCTATTGTACACTCGAGAAAAGCGTTTAATGAGAAACACTTGTTACTATAAAATTTATGTTACATTTTTCTAAAAGTAATAAATAAAATATTTTCAATATGTTATTTATAAAAATGTGATATTATCGTCGCAATATCGAATAAAAAGAAGTAAACAATGATAATACAACGTTGAATAATTTAAAGTCTGAAAAAAACAAACATAATAATATTTACGTAATGAATGTATTATTGTCAGCTGACAAAAGTCAACAAAAAAATGACAGATTTAAATCAATAATAGTCTCTTTATCCGTCATGATTATGTTACGCTAATACCGAGTTTACATTCGGGATTACCTCAGTCAAATTTATTAAATGGATACTACGATATATTGCGATATAGTAATACACTTCATCAGAGATTGTTGAGAAGAGATTTCGAATTTAACGTTAGAAGAAAGAAACACGTAAGCGTCGGAAAGACGCTTGGCGCTTAGAAACGCATCGGTGGAGAAACTTGTATCAGACACACAGGCGAGAGAGAAGCTTTTCATTCCGCAACCGTCGCGGCACTTGTAGGAATCCAATAATTGATCGGACTAGACGTATACCAACATTTAGCTGTTAGATACACTCTCGAACGTACACGAGAGAGTGCAACTACGTTTCGTTTATGTTTCTCGGAAAAACACGAGGCAAAGCAAAGAAGCACAAAATCGCTATAGATTTATGAAAGCCTGCAACTTGATTCCGGATTCTCTCTCTCTCTCTCTCTCTCTCTCTCTCTCTCTCTCTCTNTCTCTCTCTCTCTCTCTCTCTCTCTCTCTCTCTCTCTTTCTCTCTCTCTCTCTCTCTCTTTCTCTGTTCTCTCAGACCGATATATTCAAAATCGTCGATAGCGAGCGAAGGTATTTGTTTCGCAGACAATCGATGAAAAACGTTTACCAATCCTACATGAATTCTTGCATGAATATTTGTTTTGTTCAAAGAAAATAATAATATATCTCTACTGTTCTGAACACAACAAATAAATTGCAAAAATATCGCAATCTATTCTTTTTTGTTTACAACAATACGCAAACACTCGATTATTGATGATTACAACATTCTACCTGTCGATCGCACACAATCAAGTTGTTTAAAAAAAAAAAAAAAATTATATAACTCTCTTATCTCGAAAATGCGCGATATGTACATACATCAGTTTTGTAAGCGCGAAAAGTTTAAGTCGTGCGTGCAAATAACCGTTGTAAATCTCAGACCGCGATATGCAGCTCTAACGAGGAGGCAACACACATGGTCGTTTGACACACAGCTACATATATACACGACCGTAATATATATATATATATACGACCACGTAATGTACTTACAAAGCACGCTGTAAACCTCAAGCGTCGCGGAAGACATTTGAAGCGGTGATCACAGTTTGCAACAAAATGGCATCGTTCAAAGAATTATAGCAAATACGAATACCGACCGGAGAAAAATGCCAACCGTGAACAGAAAATTTTGCATGCAAATATTTTTCACAAACCGAGAAACATATAAAGACGAACTAAACAAGATCAAACTGTTAAGTGCGTGCGCGTATTACAATAAATTTGAGAAATATTAATTTTATTATTTTCATTCTTGCAAAGAAAAGAATATTAAATAAAGTACATAATAAAAAAAAATATTGTCAACTTTGCCGATAGAAATAGCAATAAGGTCAAATATTTCTGCGTCACAAAAGTCGTGCGGCGATTCTCTTCTCGGCCAATTCCACTGATAAGCGTCTTTTCGCCAAACGTCGGCAATGAATCTTGCCTCGGTGTGTTACGGCGTGGCTCTAAGATTAACATTGATTTAAATTACAAATTTAACTACTCCACGGGATCACCCCGGTGCGAAACACGCGCAGGCATTCTGGGTCAACTAAAAGCGACTGGTAGGTGAAACGCTTGAAATGGACGAACTACTTAAAATAATCTCCTTCTCTCTCTCTCTCTTTCTTTTTCTTCACCTCTCTCCTCTCTTTTGCCTCTTTCTCTATTTAAAGTGAAGTAGTAAGTCCACCGTGATGAGATTGCTCGAATAGCTTTTCCTCAGATACGCTGAAACATTAATCCCGATAATAGCATTAACCACGTGGCACTGCGGATCTTCGACTTTGCCCCCAATCTTCCCTTTTCCATTTTCCCGAAATTTTCAAAACCTGCAAGACTGCGAGTATGAGAGATGGTTCAATTTATCTCGACCGATTTGACTTTTAAAGAAGTTCATCGAAATTTTTCTGCTCTTTGCGGCAAGAAGATTTTCCGCGGTTCTCGACCTAAAAATTATCTCGAGCGTTTAACTAAGAGATACCAATATAGATACTGATTTAATCGCAATGTTCACATGGCACATTGTGCAAGAACTATATCCAATATCACTTTTTAATAATCTTACGTGATGTAATCTCAATCTCTTTTCTCTCGAGAACAAGATATAGGTTCACTCATGAATGTAACACTTCAAATATTGAACTTAAGAGAGATAGTTAATTAAAAACCACGTACTTTTATTTAATTTTTACTATTTATGTGTAACATATTCAAAGAACATTGCTAAGACAAATACCAATTTCATTATTTTTCAAGCTGAAAAACCAATAGAAAAATGAAATAATAACCCCTTCTGTATTATCTGCATAAGAGGTATCTTATCTTACTGCTGTGTCGGCATCGGATTAATTAATCGGACATTAATCTTTTAAATAATTTACATTAGCGCACATTGTCACACTATGCAAGATAAAAAAAAAACACTTTTGTTTTCTATTACTTTCTCTCTTTTTTCTCTCTCTTCTATTTTTTCTTTTGTTATTATTGATACAATTTGAATCAATTTAAACTGCACAAATAGGAAAAATATAAATATACATTAGAACTTATATATCGAATACAAATTATTTTAGAATTATTCCTACAAACGGAGATACACCAACCAGTCGATGTTGTAATACGCGCTTGGAAACGTGGTCAGTCACGTTGTCAGTCCTCTAATCGCGTGAAACGTTGCTCGACAATAATCGCTGAGACACGCTCATAATTGTATCTGCGGAGAGAGAGAAAGAGCGACTGCTGAATGGCAGATATGCTGTTTCGGTTATTATCGCGGAATTTGCTGACACACCAACGCACACACACCCACGCACAAATGTGCTTGCAAGCACGCACGTTTGTCATCGTCAAAATGTACATCTGGCTGATGATCATGCACGATAATTTTATCGACGTTATCGATCGTTATCGTTTCCCAGTCAGATTTCGTGAGAGAGAATAATTCGGTAAATTTTCCCGCACTACTCTAAGATCATGTAAAAAAAAAGTAGAAAAGTACTGTCTAAGCATTCAACATGTTTATGCTGTGAAACTGCGAAATTTATAAAGCATGAACAGTGTGAAGAGAAAGAGAAAGAGCTAGCGGAGTATTAAACAGTAACTCACTCTTGTGCATTTTATTTCGATGTGTGTGTGTGCGTGTGTGTATGTTGCGCGAGCCGAGCCGCGAATAGAAGAAACGGAGAAAGAAAGGAAGACACGGAGAAAGAAGTGCAATGGTTAATTAAGAAAAAGGGACGGTCGTGCCGAGCGTTGCCGCCAACGACTGTGTGTTCGTGCCGGATTTAATTAAATCAACGCGCGATAAATTCGAAAGACGAATTCTTAGTGTCGGCGGAAGTTATACATGTATATACGTACATATATATATCTCCGTTCCGTAACGCGCGCCTTTCTTCCCGTAGAATCCTGTCGGCGTGTTCGAGAGATTAGAAGCGAGATTAGGGAGATCGCGCCGTTAGGGGGTGGCGCGAAACCAACGATAAATCCTACTTCGATCTTATCGATGCCTTCTTTTCACGGCGCCGAAATCGGCCGGCGCAAACGACGTTAAAGGGCGACTTCCGACCGTCGAGAGCGCGCGTTTCCGGAGTAATTACAGCCCGAACCGCTCGCGTCCGTCGTGAAATGGACGTGTTAATTACTTTCGGTTTTGAGATCCAGCGTGGATTAAGTATTTAAATAAAAATTGTAAATCTAATATTTTCACGAGCCACAAATGTGTTTTTTTTTTTTATGTTATACGCTTTACTTTCACATATATATTGTATCTTAATTTATATCGTATGACAGAAATTCAATTTTTATTTCTCTCTAAATTGTTACAAATTTCCAAGTTTTTTTAAATGCAGAATTTTCAACAATAGTTTATGCATGTGCGTTTTCAAAGTAAAATAGGTAAACTTTTATATAATTTTTATAATATATTAAAGTTGAAAATTTTATCAATAATTAATGGCTTTCGTATGCAATAGGAAATTAAATTTTTAATTTGATTTAAAAAATTGCTAAAATATTTGCAAACAGTTTAAATAATTATCGCAAAGAATTTATTTTACCGATATAAAATCCCGTCTCATACTTTTACATACTTTATAACGCATATAATTATACAAATATGTATATTATAAATGCATTATATATTTTTTTTCACTGTAATTAAGTGTGTAATGCAATTATTATACAGATTTGATTACTATATAATATAATTACACATATAGAATACTTTGAGTGAGTTCACTTAATGATCTAAATTAATTTTCTGCCTTTGTAGGTAAAATTCCAAGTTGGAAATTGCTCGTTCTATTCGTATGCACGGAATTCCTCGCCCTCAGGATAGCCCGATCAAAAGGATTTATGAACTACGCTTGGTAGCATATGGAACCACAAAACCTGTTTTACAGAGAGACATTTATGAGAATACCGAACGAGACGGATATCGAGAGTAGCTGCGATTTCCCGAGTGAAGTGTAAAAATAGACGATCCTAAAAGAGCGCACGTTAAAAATCTGATATGCCCTACCGCTGATAGAACGATATTACGAAACACTTACTATACACACCGAAGTTTGCGCAACGGACTTAAATTAATTCACGTCTCGTTGCAGAAATTATTAACTCGAGTAAGTTTCGTCACCAACTTTCTTAACTTAATTTTAATGAGTGCCGAAAGAAAGTACAACTGTGACCAAAATCTCAAACACTCTTGAAGGACACATTTAAGGTCTCTGGGTATCTTATGATAACTTTGAATTGTGAGCACAGATGTCTCTTGTCCGAACCTTGTTCCTCGTATTAAATTATGAGCTTGTTTGCGTCTTTTGTTTGACTAGCTCTCTCTCTTTTTTGCGTTTATTTATTTCTATGTTTTGTATCACAAAAATACACAATTAAAGATATAACTTTTTCAGAATTCCAAAGCATACCGCGACCGAATTAAATTGGAAAACACCAGGCAGCGTGGAGACATTCGTGGCGAAATGAAACGTCGTCATATAAAAAAAAAAACAAAAAAAAATAAAAAACAAAAAAAGAAACGTTGGCATCCTCGTTTATATTCAGAGCGCATTCTCCAGGATCGAAACAACCCGCCGGAGAGGGTTTACGCGCGCGCGGCCGCACAGTCGACCGCCTAAAAATAAACATAATCCGCTTTGTACGTATACGTGAGCGATATCGAGCGTTGGGATCGTCGATTCGCCGCGATTTCCCACGAGGTGCCGCGGGACGGCGAGAAAAAGGGATAGCGAGCGAAGAAAAGATCGATCGTCCCGCAGATTTAGCGGATCCATCGTCAGGGATATGCAAAGCAGTCGCGAGACACGCCATCGACCCTTCGTTTCGTCGGCCCCACCCTCCATTTCTCCTGCTTGAAAAGTTATTTCTCTTTCTCTCGCTTGACATTTCGTAGTACTGCGTAGGCGAGTAAGTAGAGTAGCTGTACTCCTGGCGGCGATTTTTGCGCGGTCGGAAACCGCTATTTCAGCCCCGGTTAAGCTGAATTGCCGCTCCCGTGAGAGAGGACGAATGGTGGCGCCGGGACCGACAAACGCGTTTGCGACAGAGTTGCGAGGGGAGAGAGAGAGAGAGAGAGAGAGAGGAAACGCGACAAGAAAACGCCCAGAAAACGTATTTGCCCCACGGCGAAGATTCCGTCGTCTTATAGGTAGCCTTGAACTCTGCCCCGCGCCACCGTCGATCTTGCGCGAATTCTGAAACCGTTTGATTGATAATGGTCCTATCGATCACCGGCGGAAAACGGTGGCGCGCGTTGTTCACTACCATGTATCATCGGCATAAACATATTGCCACGTTTAACGTTGTCGCAGTCGTTAACAAGAAGGAGGGCGTAAGAAAGACGAGAGGGAGAGAAGAACGTGATCGTGTAAACGCGTGCGAAATTTGCATGTGACACTGTTGTAACCGATCGCGAACTCAAATTGATGTAACGTAAACCATCGGGAAACTGACTTACGTCGGTGATGAATTTCCGCAACGAGCGTGCAACGATAAATATAACAAACACAAACTTGGCAAAAATCTGACATTACGCAATTTTTAAAATAATTTTCCATTCTCAAAAACGCAAGACACCAACATCAAACGTGTCATCACTCACGGAGTTGCTTTTATATTTATATTTTTATGATTAAATAAAAATTGAAAAAATATTACATTCTGTTCGAACGAAGAAAAAGAGAATTCAAAACTTTGATATTAATATATACACCGCGCGCGCGTCCGACTCTCTTTCTCCATTCTTAAAAAAAAACGCACACGCGATATACATATTGATTAACTTAATTTTAAATCAATCAACTGCCAATGTGAAACGCTTCTGTTTTTGCTTCTCGCGGGCTTGATTAATCAAAATAGCCGAAGGAATCGGATTAATCGATTTCGACATCGGCGCGTACTTTCCCTATTTCGGAAAGTGCCGGAATATTCTCTTTCGCGAAAAGATACGCGATAGTTACTTTTTACCCAATTTCGAATTAGAGAGGTAACGTCAATAAAATTGTCAAAGAAGAATTTGCTCTCGATATTATTTAAAAAAAAATATTCAATTTGAGTCGATGCCAGAAGATACAACTCGATGAAGATGTTTGATAACAAAGTGTAGTAAAATTTTCACGCCAAACGAAATAACTTCTCCGTTGAAAAATAGAAAACCAAAAAATAAAATAAAAAACCCGATCCGGTCAAAATCTCGAGAGATATTCGGTCGCGCGAGAGAGCACGTCGGTTGCGATAAAGAATTAGCCACGCCGATTCGAGTTTTACGGCCGAACGCCCGGCGATATATCCATGCGGAAAGCAGAGCGTTAAGAGCACTGCAGTTACAACTCTATGCATCGATATCCGATATATGTCCGGAACGTCGGATCACAGGTCAGTTACCGAAAAGCACCGAGATCAATTCTCCCGCGGGTAATCTCACGCATGATGGAATTTTCAAACACACAACTCCTACACTTTCTTGCGTCTACTTATAGGATATTTTATACTACTTATCACCGTCGGTGATATGCCGCGTCGTACGAGAACAGTGTCACTTGAAAAGACGCCGAGAACTAATTTCTATTTAATATTTATTGATAAAAATCGTTATCTTTCTTTTGTTTTTCCGGTCTCTCTCTCTCTCTCTATCATGATGATCTTTTAATATTTTAAATAAACGCCATCCGTCATCAAACAGTCTCTTCATTCTATCTACGCTATTGTAGTATTTCAAGAAAAAAAAGCGAAATGCGATAACGAGCAGAAACAAGGCGACGATGGAAATCGGAGGTGCCATCGCGGAAAAGGTAGATGAGATAGAGAATAGCAGTTGGTTATACGTGACTACGGTAAGCGCGGTGTGTCTATGGGAGGTCGGTGCACCTAGGCGTCGCTCCACGGAAAGTACAGTGGCAGTAATGGTCTAGTAAATCACATTATATTGTTTCTTGAGGGGTGGAGAAGGCGTGGCAAGGGGGTGCGAGAGCAGGTTAAGACTTGGACTCGTTTCCTCTCTCTCTCTCTCTCCCTCTCTCTCTCTCTCTCTCTCTTTCTTTCTCTCTATCTACTTTTCTACGTTGTCTAGAAGCCGCTGTGGAAAGTGGCAGTACCTTCCTCTCCACTAACCGGCAGACACGGAGATTGCGGAATAAACACACACACATTTACAAAACGCGTATACACATTCTCGTTGCAATATATACAATATACAAAGTTTACTATGTATAATGACACGACCGAGAATAAGTATATGCGGATATTGTACTGCCTCTTCACGTTACTATTATTACCCGAATGCGATACTTTCGTGCTGCGAGTACGGCAGAACTTATGAAATTCTTTCCAAGAATGAAGAATACCTATATATGGAAGACCTAAATAGAAAAATACAGAATGTCTGTTTATAGACTATATACGTACGTAATAATAGAGTTTATAAACAAATACATATTTGTGCACATATATATACACCTGTGTGTGTACATACGAGATATTCTTTTTTACAAAAATATGTGCAAGCGCGACGTAAATTTTTAGCGCTTTTTAATTCTTCTCTTGTAAAAAATTAATTATTCGTATTCTTTATCTCTAAACCAACAGTTTTAAAATGTTATCTCTCACTTCAAAAAATAAGTGTGACAAAACGTTCTTTAAAGAATCCTCGTCGCTGTAAATGACTCAATACCAGATCCGTGTAGAGTATAAAGAAAAGGCTGCTGTAGCCAAACGTACACGTTTACCGAGATAGTAAAAGTGCATTGTGAGCCATCTTTTAAGACAGACGATACTTCTCTTTTTTGGCGTCGAGTGGCGAGCAGATTGCAGAAAGGAACATCGCGCGTGAGAGGAAAAGTGCCAATAGAAACGCGAACAAAAGGTAGTAAAAGCTCGATAAGATTTAGCTACAATCGCAATCAAAAAAAAAAAAAAAAAACAACTTGAACACAGTATGAAAACATTAATATGCGAAGAGCATTCATTTTAAAAAAACATGTTAAAAGTCTGAAAATTTGTGGCATAAAAAAAAAACAACTTACAAGACCATATTTGAAATGAGAAAGAATAGAAAGATATGATACACAAAAGTAGCAATAGTCTCCAGTAAGACGCGCTATTAAACTTAGTTACAGGATAAATAGATACCACTCGTCACAATTTTGCGCCGCTGACAGTAATTCCGAAAACGACGTGTGAAACCGAGAAGCATAACGAAGACTTCTCCAAGAGTAAACGGAAAACTGTAAACGGTTACCAAGGTGAAGGCGTTTACTGTATACCCATTCTTAGATGGTATAGCCGGCGCACATTACCTCCCTACGTTGAAAAGTGGTGAGCAGATTGCGAGGAGAAAAGGATACCGTGCTCGGGAGCCGCGGCGTCGACGGAGATAGCGACGAAAAAGAGAACGAACAACGGACGGAGCTGAAAAGGGCGCAGATAAGAAGGTGAAAAGGAGGAAATGTCCACCAACAAGTGGAAATGGCAAAAGGAACGAAAAAACGAACGCGAAGACCACGGGAAAAGGAAATGGAGGCAAAGAAAGAGAACAAGATCTTGAACATAGGGATACCTATATCTCAAAAAAAAAAAAAAAAAAAAAAAAAACGAAGAAAAACAAGGAGATGGGAGAAGGTCCGAAGACGCTTATCGAACAAAATGAGAAAGAAAGAAAGAGAGGTAGGATCTTGCTTGCAGGAGATAAGACAGATTTTCTTCCCCGCGATCTATTCTCAACTCTCATTTCATAAGAACGAAAATATTCTGCGAAGGCGTTACTTTCGCAGCGGCAATAAAACGCAAAACGCCTTTGAAAACGGCCGCATCTCGCCCGGGTTGTCGGAGCACTTGGCACGGAGTGAAAGAGAACGGCAATTCCTCGATGCAATGGGGCAACCGTAAACGTTTACCAAGGCTTCTCTCGTTGTAGAATCTTCTCTCGATAGTAACGGTGACGAAGCGTTGTCCCACACCGCTGCTTCTTTCCGCATTCGACTTGGAAGCGAACGGCGTCGTCCAAGACGAAAGGCAAGAGAGGAAGAAATAACAGAGGATATGGATCTAATGAAAGAAGCGTGGACGGGAGGACGCGCGAGGAGAGAAGGCGAACAAACATCCGTCAAGTGTGACAAGGACGAAGAAAGACAAACTCAAACGTAAATAACGCGAAGGAAAACAGGGTAGGAATTTAGACAAGAGTGGAAAAGATGCGAAGAGAGAGCGGAGATAAACCAGACTAGTAAGAAATGATGCAAGAGATATAGATCTAATGAAAGAAGCGAAGATACGAGAGAAAGAGAGAAAGAGAGGAGAGTGAAAAAGTTGAAAGATCAAAACTAGCATCTACTGGGAAAAAGAATTCGAGAGAAGCAAATCTAAATAACGCGAGTTGTAGGAAACGAGACAAAAGAAATGAGAAGGAAGAACGTTGTCTGTAGAAATGAACAGCGATAAAGCGCAATGCGATAGAAATGGAAGTCGGAGTAAAGAACAACGCGAATATCTCTGGTTGGCGAAGAGCGCGCCAGTGACAATTCCTCTGAAAATAGTGGCACCTCCGCAAGAGCCTCTTCTTCGCTCAACTTTCTTGTTCCTTGGTTATCATATTATTACGTAACGCGCGTAATGCCTGTCTAAAGAGCGTGATACATTGTTGGCTGGTAATACCTCCTCACGGGGGTGAGATCGTAAATGTCTTGTAATTTTGCGAGGACGACCACACGACACATCGCCCGTGTAAAGGTTTAACCCGCGGCTTAGAGCAAACGCCATGAATCTGCGAAATTTCGGAAGAAAATAGCGAGGAAAACGCAAAACCTTCGGTGAAAAATGGAAATCCGTTTTTGATAATTAAAAAATAAACTTTCGGGAGATAGAAGTGTGATTCGGACACGTCGTCGTTCCAATTCAGTCTTGCAAAATAGAAATAGCCGACGACATTTGATTCGCCCTAGAAAAGACATCCAATCGTCCGATTACGTTGAAAGTAGCAGATATCGCAAGAAGTGTCGCACGTGTTTGATATTGACGGAAATATTGAAGAAAGGAGAACAAGCGCGCTGTTATATATCCGCGTTCTGCAAATGAGCCGGTTTTTTTCCGTCCGGATAAAAATATCTTGCGGCAATAATTGATTAAAAGGTCGTGACACAAAAAAATGAGGTCAAACAAAAGATGCATTAATAATATCGTATTAATAGTTCATCTACACCAGTGTGTGATAATATTTTTCTCAATACGTCAATCAATTTTCACTTAATTTATAATATTTACGCAATATTTTTTCTAGTAAAAACTGAGAGAAAAAAGAAAATTACGTCAAATGCAATAACTTGAATAAAACTTTATGAGTGCGTGTTTATTTACAATGCAAAGTTTACATTTACTAAAATTAAAGAAATAAAAAAGTACAACGAGGTGTATCACCGGGGTGTTATTTTAAAAGATAACTTCGAGCAAACTTTCTTTCCCTTTTTTTCTAAACTTAAGTCACTTAATTATTCAATTTAAGGTGTCTCTCTGCAAGAAAAAGAATATAAAAGTTTCTTTGCAAGAGAAAAAGTAATTCAAAACTGATTTTAACATGTTAACCAACTCACTTTTTAGAACTTTATTTTTTTGTACCTAAATTTCTCCGGTAAAGAGCGTGTTTTTAGATGACTAAGTAAATGCGTATTTACATGCAAACGCAATCATTTTTATCTTTGTTTGTTTGTACTTAAAACTATATATTATAAAAATGAACGCTTTCTTTGTTTCACGTTGTGTTTTTTCTTCAACAACACTTGCAACAGTGTTTATACGAACGTTCGATCGGAACTAATTTGCCGCCGCTAGTTTTCTTTTTTCTTTTGTATACGTAAAATATTATTAAAAAAAAAAGAAAAAAAATTTATGCGCGTCTTTCTACCGACGTAAACATTTTTCGTGAAACGTAAGGTATAAAGCTACACAAAGCAATTGCCGATAACGTCAGGGGACAGATATTTAATGGTCTCAGTTCGTTGGCGATATCCGATATTTAAGATTATTACTCACGCCTAGCTCATAAATTTTAAACGAGCGCCGCTTCTGCCGCAACTGCCGCAGTTACCCTGCAGTGCCTTGCCTTTGGTGCACCTAAACCGAAGGAACTCCGTGACTCCGTTTCAGCCGAGTTTCCGGCAGGCCGTGTGATCGGCGACTTGTGGACACCGAGAGCACTTCTCCAAGTTTGCGGCGTAGTCTTAACGAGGCAAGACCTCCCCGCAGCCGAAACGACTCATCCAACCATAGCTCTTCGGGTTAAGACGCTCTTTACAAACTGGATTTCACACGTGCGAATGTCCGCCAGTTTCCCGGTCAAATCCTTGTCACAAAGTAAACCGACTTACAACGACAATTTATTTTAGCTCTTCGAGTCCGAATCCCGTCTCGCTATTTTAAGTAACCGTTAAACAACTCAAATTCGCGATATTTGCTTTATCGATTTTGAGCCAAAAAACAACAAATTAAAATGTAATTTACAAATCAATAATAATAATATACGTACAAATTTAAATTTGTGAATAAAATAAAGTTCTTTCTATGCAATATATCAAAAACGGAAATATTTTAAAGAAATTTATTCGTGAGAGAATTTTACAAGCTAGCCAGGTTTGTTTGTTGATGCAAACATACAAAAGTCTTTCTTTCTTTTTCTCTCTCTCTCTCTCTCTCTCTCTCTCTCTCTCTCTCTCCTTCTCTCTTCATAATACTCGCATCTACTGTTGTTTTACTGTCGATTTGCGGCGAAACTTTCTTTTCCCTGATATTATCGTATCTTTTTCTTCGATATCGTTCCATCTGAGCGTGCCGCGAGGTCATTATGAGACGTTTCATTGAAAAGATCACGCGCGTCGCCGCGGCACCACGTTGTTGTTTCACATTTGCGCAAAGGGATTGTAAATTTTCACATCTCTCGCATGCATCGCAACGAAATTAATTACAAAATGGACGAAGAGTAACAAACGGACGTGTTCTCTTAACGCAAAATTCACAATTTACTACGCGAGAAGGATTAATCCGCTTTAATTTTAATATCTCACACACGTGCATTCGCATAATCTGAAAATATTTTGAATCTTTTGCACACGCACGCGCGCACACTCCCACACGCAAATTCCGACTTTATGATGCACCAACAAAGCGCTACACGCGCTTTATTTACTCAAAGCGTTCGAGAGTTTTCCTCTCACAAAGCCGTTGGTCGTTTAGCCTTTACCGTTTGCGTCTGTAATATCATGAACGTGGCGAGGAAATGGAGAACGCGCGCTAATTGCCGAACGCGTACGAAACCGGGTATAACATAACGCTTCAAACGTTAAAATTCAACACCCATATTTTATCGCGCGTATTTTTATTTAAAACGTATAAGTATCATTTGAATACGCGTGAATTGCGATCGAGCGAATTTTGTCGCAATTAAAATCAAAATTGCGCGCACGAAAGCGTTATCGCGCGCTAGGTGTGTATATCGATCGTGTGTTCTCTCTCTCTCTCTCTCTCTCTCTCTCTCTCTCTCTCTCTCTCTCTCTCTCTCTCTTTCTTTCTGCCAGAAACTCGCCAGGAACCCGCGATGTGTACAACTGATTTCACGATCGTTCGCAAGCAATCCGCGAACTCTCTCTCAGTCCGCGGCTCGCATACAAAGGAAGATTTGAAATCTCGCGACTTTGCTACGGTGGTATTTAGTTTAGCGGAAACCACCACAGCGCCCCAGTGCTTCCGATATTCTCGTCCGCAAATCCGACCGAGAAACCTGAAATTTTCTCCCCGAGCGCTCTGCGGCACGCGGCAACGCCGAGTCGAGGCATTCCCGAGATTCCTGCTTGCCTCGCGATCGTTCGACAGGTATTTGACGGGCTCCGTATTTCGTATGTTGGAATAGCTCAGCGCGATCGTGTTCATCATTCAACGTTACCGAACCAACGTTGCCGTTGTGATTCGCGCAATTGGAACCGAGACTTCGTTTCAAGCCGGGGGAAATGGAAAGAGACGAGAGACTATTACCGGTGAAAACGAGACGGCGTAATTAAGCGGTGATCGCGAACCGCACGGATAACAGCAAAAGCCGCAAGTTCGAATTTGCTGTGATCCATCATCGAAATGTACATACAGTACAATGCACGCTGTCCGAGTTGACTACTGTTATATATATATATATATACAATATATATCTACTATTTGCTTATAACTTCTTCATACAATTTTTAATATCAAATCTGTTTCTACAATTTTCTTTGTGTTTTAATTAAATAACATCAACGTTTAAACATTTACGCTTATCACGTTCTTCTAAGAGTTATTTAACGACCAAGCAAACGCGGCTGCTTCATAATGATATTGGTTACGGTTAACTATATTGTCGTAATTAGAGCCGCGATATTGGTATTCTGAGGGATTCCTGAAGCTTGATCAGACCGCGCGATATAATTTACGGAAATAGCTCCGCGATTGCGATTGGCATAGCTCTGATAATGTCATTAAACGTGCACGCTGCGGTCCAAGCATGCGATTATGGATTTGTTGCGCGTGACAATAAACTGTTCTAAGCGCGCTGGGATGGGTTTTGCGGAATATTCGTCACGATAAAATAACGAAAAAATGATAAAGGATTTAATTATTCTGTTTATAAATGATGCGTTTGCATAAAAGTGACGATAACGAAATTGCGCGAAAGCCCAATTGAATTTCATATGAGATTTTTTCCGAGCACAAGGTGACAGATTTGCGTTTTCGCTCTCTGAAAGTTTAATCAGGAGCAGAAAATAACGCAGAAAGAAACGAAAGCGAGGTAATGCAATTAGGTAAATGATTGTGAGACAGATGAGATATTTTAATTTTTGTAATCAAAATAAAACGAAATTTGCGTGAGAATTAAATTCTCGAAAATTGTGCTACTCTGCAATATTAATCGAGGCTATTAATTATTACTTGATTTTTATTTTGTGTAAATTTTTATTTTTGCCATATCGTAAAATGTCATCCCGAAGAAAAATGTCTCTCCGATGTAAGACTGCGCAAACAACGGGATGATAACGCCGCGAGCTGTGTAAGTGCAGCGTCGCGTTTATCGTCATTATACGCTGCTCGAAGGGGCAAAAAAAACTGTTACTTCACTTTTCGGAAAGCTTCGGTACCCGCTTTCGCAAACTATCCTATGCACAAACACTTTTAGTCGCGGGATCCCGACGAACGTGCGAAGTAAAGCAATGACCGTCGCCGGCGTGAAACGAAGTGCAGTAGGTGAAGCGGTCCCGGGGCCGAACGATAAGTATGATAAGCCGTCGCGCAAATCTCACGGAATTTCGACTCTCGCATATAATTTAACGATCCGCGCCGTCGTTCGGCGTTATCGCCGGCGATTTGCAAAAGGGATCGTCGATGACAATTGCGACAACGGGAGAACGGCGTCGATGTGTTTGCGGAACTGCAGCCGGCGCACGACTCTCGACGGCGATTCGAGAAAATGAAACCTTCGCGAAAGAATCACTGTTATCACCGCTCCATCCCTTGCGAACAACGCGCACCGGCGACATTCGCTGTCGCACTTTTGTCACGATCTCGTTTTTTGAACCAATTCGAATCGTATTGCCGGTGAAAAACATCGTTTTTGTGTTCACGAGTGCATTGACACGATAGTGTTGAAATAACAATAATAATAATAATAATACCTACGCCAACATGTATATACATATAAATATATTGATATATCGATATATATTTATATTATGTATAAATATATCTAATTATTTAGGAAAATATCAAAAGATCTTTTACTAAATAAATATGCATATAAAAAATTATTCTTAAAAACAATTTTTTTCTTGCTTTCTATACGTATTCCTAAAATAAGTTGTTATTTCAAAGACTTACGCAACACACTTTTTCAAATCCATTTACTAGGGACTAGAGAATGGAAAATCACAATCTATGAACAAACCTGAAAATAAGGGCGACGGCTTCTCTCTGACTCGGCTTACGGAGCACGTAGTGTCGCAGTCAAGGCTGACCTACATATAGGCTGCACCACTGTCTGATCCCATGTAGACCCGCTCTACTAGCGACGGCTTAGCCGACCGACTGTCAACTCGCGTATTATACGAGCGGCGTTTCGCGTCGATCACAGAAAATCCTTCCAACAAGCATTCTTGCGGATCGAAAAGGTGTTGAAAAGATTCGATCAGAAGTAAACACTTCACTTTATTGAAATATACGAGTGATATTGCGTATTTTTTAATAATTTTCGAATATCGCGAGAGTAATCATGTCTTAACGAGCTTTCTTTTTTGTTGTTACAATGTTTGATATTTGTTATTATTTGTTGATATATACATACAAAAAAGAAGTAGAAAAGAATATATAAAATTGTTGTGACACACACCATCACGTTTTTACGGCAGTTCCATCGGGAATCTCGGCGATTGGCCAATCCCCGTAGACAGCCGACAGCGCGTGACTGTCGCTTATCGGATGAAAATCGTGCGAACAAAGAAAATCGACATTATATGACGTTCGAGCTCGGCGAATGTTCCAACGAGGGTCTCCGAGGAATTTAATGCGATCCCCGGTATCGTCGCCAGTTGGAAGACGCCGCGTCGAGAGAAATAAAGCGCCACTGATCGATAGCTTATTTCTTTTTTTTTCTGTCGTCATAAATCGGACATGAACTGCTCCCCGGAGACCAACTCGATGATCGAGAAAGTTTTGCAGATTGCTCTGACGTATTTGTCCCAGTTGCTCTAGAAAGTTGCTCGTGTCTTTTCCGCATCATTCTCATGCGAAATAAAAAAAACAGACCTTGCAACAAGTTACATACGAATAACGTTATTTTTGCTCAAACCGTTTTTTTTTTTTTTTTTCAACTGTTGAGTTTGAAGACCGTAAATGTCATTGCACGAGGAAAAAGAAACAGATAAAAACGTAAGAGTTTCTCACATATAAATAATGCGCTTGAAGCTTTTTTCGACATCCAACGATGAAAATGTACAACGGGTACACACGCGTGTTTCTCGTATGCAAACTTCGCGCAAGCGCATCGATTATCGTAGTCGCTGTGTTGCACGGCGACGTACCTTCTGGCTCGCGACAATAACGTAAATCGTCGAAACTGTTGTAATCCCGACACACGAACTTTAACAATTATATTTAATATGATATAGGTCCGGCAGAAGCGTGGTAGCGAAACTGCATTGGCGAGAGAGAGAAAGGAAGAGAGAGAGTGCGGCAAACGTCATAAGCCATAGATACTCGGAGATACCTACGCCAGTTTCGAAACTCGTACCGACGTTCTCGCAGTGGTGCGACCACCAACCCCCAGGTGAAATCCACCTCTCTGTCCTCTTTCCTCTCCCAACCCCGTTCGTATCCTATTCTCTCTCTTTCCACTCTCACCTCCCTGATCGCCGCTATGCGGCAAAGTCTAATCAAATTTAATAACTTTTGCGCTGCCCCACGCGTTTCGCCCATTCTATGAGCCAATCCTCTTCCTACTCTTCTTCTTTCTTCTTCGTTTCCTCTCTCTTCTCTCTCTCGTTTATTCCTCATTCTTGTTACTCTATTTCTCATTGTCCGCCTGTCTATCTCCGTTCTATCGTCTTGTCTCCGCTGTCTACTTCCTATCCTGGCTTCTTCGTCACGTTATAAACTTGCACCTCTTGCAAGCGTAACCGCCAAGTACCGCAGATTTATTACGACGACATGCCAGACCTGCTGAAACGACTCTCCTCCTCCTCCTCTCTCCTCATCCCCATCACAATCTGATATGCTCGCGACTCCACTTTCGACGGCGCGCATGCATGACGTTCATTCGAGATTTTTCTCTCTTTTCACTTCGCACTCTACCGTTTTGCGAACTTCGTCGATTACATTGACCGAATCTTCTCACGGCAAAACACTTCCAAAAATTTCTCGAGCACGTTTTGCTCCGAATAATCCAATAGTCGAACACAATACCGTCTGATGTTGCACGCGTTCTATTTGTTTTTTTTTGTTTTTATTGTTTTGTTTTATTATCTGTTTCAGATAATAGACTTCGTCGATGTCTTTAATCATTGATGATTATCATACACTCGCACGTATTTTGATTAGAAGTCTTACGTTAATAGAAAATATACTAGCAATATAATAGCTCTGTATATATACATAATACACGCAAACTCTCGTTAAAAACTCTGGTGTATAAAATCGGCAATATTTTTTTTTATTAAAAAACATAACCGTATCGAGTTTAAGAACACTAACCAACAGGTTTTATCAACTTAACGTATCAGTGATTAAGTTTCCGTACATCATGTGTATAAAAAGGTACAAACAGCCGTATTCGTTCACACTCGATACACGGTTTGGAATCGAAAGCCGAGCTGAGAATGGTGACATTAAACTCGGAAGCAGAATAGCTGTATCCGGATTTCAAACGCGACCACACGCGATTTTGTAACAGAGCATCGACCGATTTCTCTTTCTCTACTGATTCACCAGTCCATTCTCAATCCGATCTGTACGCTCCACACTGTTTTCGCCCAACCTACAGACCAACCATATATATATATATATATATATATATGTATATATATGTGTATATATATATATATTTATATGTACATACAAACACACACACACATATATATATACATATATATATATCGCCTGATTCTCTTACGGACTTACCAATAATGTTGCACACACGCTGCACCGACACGTACATGTACACCAACACGTACGAAGATACGGCCGGGTAGCTAAATCGACCTATCACCCAGTAACTACAGATTAGTGTTATCAGAGCGTTACAACGTGAAAGCGTGGTTTACCTTGACACTGTGCACGAGACGCAAGATCGATGGCAGCCAAGAGTCGTAGAGCGTAAGTCGTCGCGATTATTTTGCCGTCCATCTTCAACATCAGTTATTTTTAATTCTACGAGAAATGTGAGACGCGCGCGTATTTTATATATAACGCTCTCGACCGCGCGAGTTGACCGCGCCACGCGGTTTTTACTATTCAGCAAAATAACGAAACTGGCAGCGGAAACTGGTACAGCGGAAAGAGTCAACAATACCGTTTACCGTTTACCGTTCATCGATCAAGAATGTCGATACGAAGAAAGGTTGAACGTTGCATGATTATCGCGCATGTATATATTGTAATGTCTGTATATGTATGCGGAATATTTTCGGTACATCCCACGTGTCATCAATCACCTAACGTTTCTGTCTCCGGCATTATTCATGCTTCTAAATCACGTCAACGCGCGTTTACTTCTGCCGCGCGGATAAAATCAGCGTGAAACAGTAGCTTGTGACGGCTGTGCGGCGCGCTCGGACAACGATATTGGCTTTCTGACGTAGGTAGGTAACATGTAAATGAGAACTCTGTTACGCGTGTCGCACACACGCGGGAAAGAAAATCCGCGCGCAACAGACAGAGAAGATCGCTGAAAGAAGAATCGCTCATTAAGAAGCCGCGAGTCTCAACATTTTACATACAGCGTAACGAGGAGCAGAACACGAGACGGAGGTGTCACAAATGCTCGTTACATCGAGAGAGAGAGAGAGAGAGAGAGAGAGAGAGAGAGAAGAAATTAAAAAAGTATCAAAATATAATCCCATAAAATTTATTATGTAAGAAAAATGAGAAAGGACTATTATCAAACTCTATTACAAATATAATTTATCAACGTCAGGACTGACAATGAATTCGCCAGGTATAATTTATTGACGTCGCGTCACGTTGTGATTCGAAGAATGAACATTCCATATGTATTAAATATCACAGCTGTCTACCGCTCGTAATCTCGAACTCGTATTTCTGTGTATTCACAGAATCTAAATCGACAGTTGCGTACACAGATAGGTTAGTACTTCCAAGAACTTGATGCTCGTACAAGCAAATTGACAGTAAATCTGTCCCCGATGGGCGTTGATGGCGTTTCCCGACTGAAACGACGCAAATTCATTAGTCGATCCGATTTGACATAGAGAAATGATACGAGTGGACGCCGGTACTGTGAGTTATCTTGAGAGTGAATAGATTGGAAACCGCGGTAGTGAACAGATTGGAAACGTAACAGTTTCCACATCTCCGAATGGACATTCATTGAACGCATTGCGTTACGTGCGCTGATAAAAGCGGATGTGAGGTATAAAAGCGTTTTAATATATTGATAAAGAGAAAAACGAAATCTTTTTACACATAATTTCAAAAAAACTTTAATTAAGAAAAAGTAAGAAAAAAAATTCTGAAAACTGATTTTAATTTCAGTGATGGAACGTTTATAAAGGAATAAATAAAAAAAAATCGGACAAAAATATTTCTACATAAAAGATAGCAGAGTTTTAATTTTGTTTTCGTATCTTTACGTATTTTTAAACAAAAGTTTTTCAATGTTTTTGCATCACACCGTGTCTGTAAAAATTATTTTTTAATTAACTTTTATTTTTTTTTTTTTCAATTAATTTCTATCTACTTTACTTTTCGTATATACGTGTTGATTGCGTTATTTTTTGTCATTGGACATTATTATTTAAAAATAAAGAGCCATTAATATGTATCTCTCTCTCGCCGGATTTTTGTGTTTAATAAAAGATTGAATTGTAATTAAAATCAAAGAAGCAAATAATTTCAAAATGTTCCGCGTGTGCACGATCAAAAATGTAAAAATTAGAATTAACAATGTACGTGAAAATAGGCTAGATATCGGAAATTTCAAATAAAACGTTAAACCAATTATAACTGAATTTAATGGCAAAGCTTTTCAGATATGTTTTCCACGCTGTCATTTTGTTATTAAACTAACAATTATTCATGCGCTTCGATTTGCATTAAACTGCTTGAATTAATGTTTCTTAATATATATGCATCTCGAAAAGAAATGAGGTAAATATGTACATACAATTTTAACTGTTTTGCACACTACGCTAAAGACTTTATTTATCGAATTAAAACCAGAAACACAGTATAATGTCTTCGCGCTTAATTAAATTCAGAATTAATTAAATCCACACGCTAAAAATCCTTGACGTAAATAAACAACAAAAGTTTGAATATTTCTCTTTGAGCGTACGCGCGCGCCCACGTATATTCTGAATTATTATGTTAAAATAGACGCGACGTAAGGTTCTTGCGCGTAGCGCGGTGTAGCCGCAGGAAATACGCGTCGTCGCAGTCGCGAAAAACGTGACTGTGAGCGACATGTCCGATGGAATAAGGGCGAGGGTGCCTTTTTGCCATGTTGTTCTAAACGAATGCCAGGAAAACTGGCATGAACCGGACGACTTAACCGTGGAAAAAGGGCCTCCGCTTGGCATGCTTTTCACAGCTGCAGCGCGAAATGGTGAGTGGCTGTTCGTCGCAGCAACCGTTTAAACGGTCGCACTCGACTCGCTCGAGTAATGTTTTATACACAAAAGCAAAGAATGAAAAAAAAAAAGTCGAGCAAGGCGTAGACGACAACGAGGACGACGACGACGATATCGACGTCTACGTTATATGCACGCGCGCAAACTTCCAGCGTCGTTGTCCGGATGTTCCGTGGGAAACGGCGCGGCGAGTGCCTTCTTATTTGGATTCTGCCGACCGTATCTACAGTATCTTGTGTTACCCTCCCCGAATAAACATTTCCCTTAACCCAAAGAATTTCTCCCGATGTTACTGTGAATCTATTTTCTATCGTTATCGGGGGAGCGAATTCTTTTCTTCTTACGGGAAAGAGCAAACCTACACCCCGACAATCTTCAATTCTCCGGAGATCGCGCGGTGTATCTATGTATTTCAAGATATTCCGAATATATATATATATATAAAAGTTCCTTTTCAATTTGGTGCACTTTATTATTAATTCCGTCGTGTAAAAAAAGCGTCTCTTTTCGCGCAAAAAGTGTGTTCGAGAGAATAACGCGACGCGCGCGCAAACGGCTATTCGAGAAAAACCTTATATTCGCGATTATATTGAAAAAATACGTGATTACATTGAAAAATTGTAACTAAACGATGCGGTGAAACTAACCATTCAGCGTGTGGCAACCGCAAATGCACGCTATGCTAAAAATGCGACATATTCGAGAGAGAGAGAGAGAGAGAAAGAAAAAAAGAAATTGAAACGTTGCTCATACATGTGGATATTCTCGTGCGTCAACATTCGATTGAGCTCCATCAATTTGTGGCGAATGCAGCTGTTACATTCGTCTCACATTTAGCGTGTATTACAACTAAATTCTCTAGCGGATCGCGCGCTCTATCACGAGCTGTTAACGCACAGTGACACAGTGACGGACGGAAAACGAAACGGATTTGACGGTCCAGTATGTATGTCAAATAGGTTTTCGATTTCCGCGCGATTGCTCGGCAGTATGTGAGCGTGTGTGTGCGTGTGCGTGTGTGGCTTGATCCGCCAGTGCCTCGCGCTGCAAAAATCCGCGAATAAAAGTCGTAGGTTTGGGTTTGATTCGGTAAATATACCTGTACCGCGAATCCCTCCCACAGTATCAGCCGGCGAACCGGCTGGCGCGGAAACACGCCGCGCCTAACCGCGTACGAATCCCGTTGGCGTGTGTACACTGGGAAAACCCTTCACAATGCGAAAGGAATATAACGGGATATGAGAGAAGGAACACCGCGAGAATAAACGGGGCCGAGTACAAACGTACCGCGAGGAATGTTGAATAACGTTAGAAGGCAAAGGCGTGCGCGCGCGTGCACGCACTCTCTCTCTCTCTCTCTTTCTCTTTGTTTGCAAAGTTAGTTTTACTACATGAAGAGTGCGCGATTATAATCCACGCTCTATATACTTTGAACTATAAACACAATCAAGAACTATAAACACGATATTTCGAATATTTCTCTGTTGTGAGATATATATTTTAAGAGAATTGTTTTGTACGTGCAAAAAACGAGTCTGTTATCGTATATTTAACGTATATTTCAGCTTATTTTACCGTTGCAACTGATAAATTTAACACAAAATTATTAATTAATATATTTCTAGTTTTATTAATATAGTTCTCTAATCAAATATAAATCAACGATTGGAAAAGATACGTTGATTTCTACTTTCGATCTAATCTTTCACACGCTGACGTCTCAGCAATACTTGCTATATTTTTTTTAGAGTATACAAGAATGCGCGATCTCTTGGCGATCCTTTCGCTAATTCGCAAGCTGCCTCCTTCGGTCTCGGGAAATGTTTGATGCAAAGTAATGTATGCACAGACTGCTCGTGCCCGGCAGACGTTGTGCACTTTGAAGCTCGTAGCCCGACTATAACCGCATAATGCGTTAAGTGGAAGTAGTGTAACTTTCCACTTCCCCGACAGCTTGAATACCATCAAAGTTACATAGTGAGTCGCGCGCGCGTGCTAATCGAATACAACAAGTTCGTCAAATTCATTGCACCGAGTAGTTACTGCTCGCTGTGAGTAATGGCACATGACGTGAGCAAGAAATTCGTTTATCCCTTCCAAACATAATTTTCGGAAAATTCTAACGCATTCGATTACATTCGCTAACTTCGCTTTTAGTTCTTGTAACGCAATGAATTTGTTGACACATTACCAACAACAATAATCTCTCCATATATTCTCAGCGTGACATTCAGCAGGAAGGATCGATAATACACAATAATAAACGAATAAACATCTTGCAAAACGACGTGACATAATCGAATAAATAATTGGTTAAAAAACCATTCGTTTTGCGCTAACGCAAAAATATTCGCAGCTGTCTCAGAATTCAATTTCAATTTCGTTTCTTTTTTTTTTTTTTTTTTTTTTTTTTTTTTTTAACAAATCTGAAGAAACATTTAGCTTTCAACAATGTAAAAAATTGCAAACATTGCTTTTGCAAAAATAAATGAAAGAGAGATAAAAATGCCAGTCGATATCACGGAAACGGAAACACTTAAATTACTATCCCGCGGCAATAAACAAGTTCAGCGTCTGACAAAGGGAAAACTTCGCGGAACGATGAAGAACCGAGATATTTTCAAAGACGGTATATCGATACCTTCGCGAAACATCGATCGATGCAGGTAAACATGTACACTGCGCCTGGTGTTGTCGGAAAATCTAAAAATACTCCAACCAACTTCCTCAACGCCAGCAAAGATTCTTGGCTCTTTAATTCGTTTACCGACCATTACAAGTAAGAGGAGGCGCAGTGTGAAACTTTTCCATTTCATTACTTCGTCTTTCTTTTTCTCTGCCGCGCTTCCTCCCCTCTTCTTCCTCCCTCTCTCTCTCTCATCCCTTTCTTTGTCGCTACCATCAACTTTATTACTTTGTCCCCTTTTGGCGGTGTATCCATAGCAAAGTGTCTCTGCCTTTCCAGTCGGTATTCTTCAGGTGAAGAAGAGAGGGATGTACTTTTTCCTTAACTTTGGGGCTAAAATCTCTTTCTTACCAGATCGACATTGTTCAGACGGATCTTCACTCTTCCGTTACGCGGCGTTTCTCCGACTCGCGTTTGCAGTTTCCCAGTTGCGGGAAATCGCGAGACACACACACACAGCTCTTCGAGTTTCACGAACATTAAACATTTCGAATGCGTCACGCATGTTATCGGCCACGCAGAGAGATTAGAGAGGATAAATCACATTCAAAAGGATAATCGCGTCCAACTGAGTTTCTAATATATGTACACGTATCCCTCAGAAAAGCCGTTCAACATATCGAACAACGCGTATCTAAGCCAGTCTCGCGCAGACCAAAATGAAGGATTAACACTCGTGCGCTCGCCGTTGCACAAATACGGGCGCGAATCCGTGCACGTACTGACGCCACGTACTTATGCCCGGTATGCGTGTGTTTGCATGTGTGTATACATATATACGTGAATGACGCTGCCCGTAAAATATTCAAAGCGCGGCGCGATAATGGCGGTGCGTCCGAGCATATTAAACATTCAGTCACGTAGCCGTGGTGTCCGCTGTATAGGGGCGATTCAACACCCGGGGGGCAAAGTTTCAACCGGGGGGAGGAGAGAGGGAGATATATATTGCGGTATGAACTTTACAGAATTGTAAGCAAGTCCGTCCGATTTTCCCCTCTCCTTTCTCCACTCCTCACCCTCCTTATATATGTATTTGCAATCTGAGATTCATCGGTCGGTCAGGAGCGAAGGCAATCTCTGTGCCGTGTGGTTTGTAATTAGAAACCGACCACGTAACTTCGCGTATGTTGGTTTGTTGAAACGTAGTACCGGTCGCTGTGATCTTTTAAAATTAAATACATTGGAAATTAAAAGACACAAATTAGAATTGCACTCGAAAAACTGTTCGAGATAATACGAGAAGTATCTCTTTATTCGACCACACGCGATTAATTTCCTCTCCGTAACTTTTCTCCTCGACAGAATATCCAACTTTTACATTTAAGAAAACCAAAATTGATGGTTTATATTCAGTCCCGCACTCGGGACAACTATAAAAAATCGCATCGAAAAAGAATGATTTTATATGCATTAGTCGAGAAAAGTTGCGAGTATAAAATTTGAATAATAAAGAAGTTGGATATTCGTTTATTTCGAATAGAGTTCGCGGGGTCTCGAGTCGCGGGTAATAATGAAACTCCTGTAACGAAATTTCATATGCGCGCGATGCTCGGTTAGACCGAGCAATCGCTTGCAAAATTACCGACGCGCTTGTAAGCCGGTGCAACAATCTTGTTAAACAAAGGATAAATTTTTCAACGGATCCAATTAACCGCGAGTGTATTATGCAAATAATTTCCCACGCGTCAACAGGAAAGAAATTGCCCCCCGCATTTAAATAATTTAGTCAAAAAGAGATTAAATATTCCATTACGTTGTTACGTCTCCTCCGTCGTTACGGAGAGTCGTCGTCTCTCCGTCGCGGAGCAAGTTCACGCGATAATTCACCTCCCGCAACAAAGTTTCGCCGTGTGGACCTCATATATACCGCGCGCAGCGCGCAGCTTCTCTCAGAATTGCGCTTTATCCAACTCTCTGCGCTATTACGCACTTATAATTAATGTACTGCACTCGCGCATGTGAAGATAAAAAGGGGAGAGGGAGAAACTACTCTCTAGTAGTGTAGAATAGAAATAGCGCGCGCGTAAAGTGACCAGCCGGTATTTCCAATGAGTTCAGATACGAGCCGTAGTAATTAGACACGGACTCCCCCGCTCGTCTTTTTTCTTTCTCTTCGAAGTATTTTTTTTTTTTTTTTTTTTCATCACCGCGATGAAAAACCACGAGTATAACTACGAGTATAACCGTTAGAATCTGTTACATTCGGATACCGCTGGATCGCGCGAAATCGAACCGAGATATTGCTACGGACAGAATATTAATTTCACTCCCGCGCGAACGCTAAGGATAATAAAAGTAATGGAACGGTACGAACGAGTCGTCGGTTTTTTTCTTTGTGTAGTTAAAAAAAAAAAGTATTCCAACGATGACTCTTTAAGTTTATAACGACTGCGAAGATAAGCCGGTTAGCAGCGTTCGCCGTGTATGCAGCGCTGCTGCGAATATTCCATGTATGGGACGAATAACGAGGTCGAATCGTTATCGTTACATTTTGTAACAGCGCGCTCGAAGATTAGATGGATTTTTTAATGCTTTCTTGATATGACGAGTCGGTATAATCCGTCGTGTACACGAATGTTCAAGATGAGAAAGGATTTATAGATCGACTTATTCACGCAATCTCTCGGTTTCTAAATTTGGAATTTGCGAATGAAACATAACTAATTGCGTCTTGGCTCTTTTTAAACAGAAAGAGCAGAATATGAACAGACATAACTGAAGCGAGTAAGAAAAAGAGAGATGAATTATATATAACGGAGTGCAGAATAAAGATGTACAAAGTTTATATATAAATCAGATTACATATGCATAAAACGTAGTATTTAAATAACGTCTAGACAAAATAAAAAAAATACATATACTTATAGTTTAAAAATAAAAAAAGTAACATTTAATTTAAAATCTCAATTATTTATCATGTAACGAATTATATATTTTCGAAAGGGAATTATATAAAATATAATCAAAGTCGCTTTGCTAAAATAATAAGCATATGGATAATTATAATATTTTAATATGTAAGCCGATTACACCACAAAATTATATTCAAGTTATCGGATGTAATGTGATAAATATATAGCACGGTATGATTTTGAGAATTTCCGGACTGCATCAAACAGTCGTTATAACCATTGCTTGTGCTCTTTCAATTTCCATTATCTCACACATTTGCTTTCTATTGACCGCTGAACATACAGATATCAGTTCGCCATCTACGCGCTTGCAAAATGATGAGGGATATCCTCTCTCTAATACGTGCGATCTTTAATACAAAGGAATTTTAGACGGAAGTTTTCTCTACGTGCATTATCTTTCGAAACACGTTTCGATATTGTTATAAATTTAAATTAGTTGTTTCCGTGATACGCGCTATATCTCTAAGTATAGAATAAATAATTTATAGTTTGCCACACACATCGCGAATATTTCCCGCATATATCGATACCCGTGCGAAGAGACTCGCCCATAAATTCTCGAAAGTTGTGTCTTAAGTCGTCGTTCGAGTGAACAGATATATTTCACCTCTCGCGTAAAAACTTGACGGAGATCGGCGTTCGAAATCTGTAACCGCAACATAGTACGTCGGAGATCATCCCGGCCCGCCGGGACCGATACTATTTTTCAGAATGATTTCACAACCTATTAAACTTGTCGGCGATCAGCAGGAGGGGGCAACTCTGGCGCAATTTGTCGCGCGGCTCGGCTGTCGATAATTCGAAAATATATGTTCATACGAGCGGGTCTGGGGGCGAATCGACCGCGATAGAATAAAAAAATTGTGCTAAAGCATGGAACGATCGTGATATACTCCTTCACTCGTTCGACCTCGATCCTCGGAGACGTTGTACGTTTATTATCATACAATACGGTTTAAATAAAAATGTTTCATTTATAGATGGATAGACACAATGCAAAAATCAATATCAAATTCTCGACTTTTTTTTTAATATTAACATTCAAGCCGATATGAAGTTGATATATAATTAGAACTTGCAAATTTTATTTTCACGACCCAAATATATTAAGTGTCTTCTAATAAACTTTCACATAAATCAGAAGAAATTACATTTTACATACACTTTATATATATATATTCCTGATATTGTCACACATTTCTCCTTAAAATCAAGTTATTTTTACAATACGTAAGATTGTCAAGATGTATTGGAAATCGAGTGTACTTTTCGGTCGATCAATCATCAAAGTTGAGTTTTCATTTCAGGTGTCATTCATATTTATTTAGTCAGAGCTAGAGCCTCGATAATACTTGTATATCGAGATTGGTCGATACTGTACGCTCTTTCTCATTCTCCCTTCTTTCCCTGCTCGTATTACGCTTTCTCTGTTTCTCCTCTAAAAGCCCCAACGTCGCCTATAAGAGGAAAACTTGGGCTTGGGAGAGAACAGCAGCAACACCCCTAGATTAATCTAAGACCCTTGGCGTTCTCGCATAGGACGGCTTCGCAGCTTCGTGCGCCAAAACTCGCGCTATCAGTGGTAGTTGTTGCCATCGCGCGCGCACACAGACACACACACACACAGTTTCAAATTAGTATTTGTCGCACTGTTATTCAAATTATCGTATGAAAGTTTCGAAACCGATATTGACTTTTTTCTTCCTAAACACGGTGAGATTTGCCCCAAAAGACTTCTCGTTATATACAATTTAGTTTCCGACAAGACTTCGAGAACACATTTCCAAACTGTGGCTAAGTTTGCCGTATACGCCGGTGATTTATATTAATTACGAATGTTTGTTGATCGGAAAATGGGTTGCCGTTTACGAACATCTTTCTCTTTATATGACGTACTTAGTATCAAGATTGATTGTACCGTATTATTAAACCGGTGCTCTGGAGAACCGGTACTCCAATAACTGTCACTCGAAGGCTATCTATTTTACTCTCTCTCTCTCTCCTCTTGGTAAACATTTTATTAAAGTCGCCAAATCCTCACAGGGCGCCCGTATATTTCTCATTGACGCCTTCTGTTACTTTCCCAATCTTATTTAAGCAATTTCCGCCTACGTAACTCGCAACAACATTCAAATATTATCGTTGTTTTCAAAAACAACGTTTATTTTTCAAACATTTAACAATTTAACGAACGTAAATAACCACCCGCCCGTATTAACGTCAAAGCCAAAAATAAAAAATGTTCAAATAAAATTGCAAACACATGGTGCTATGTTTAAATCTAACTCGATGTAGATTGCTTTTATCATATATAAAATACGAATAATGAAGCATACAGAGCGCATTTCGTGTGCCGGCGCAAAAAGCTCTTTTGTAGCGTCGCTTGACCAATCGGGTGTGCCAATATAGCGTGCCGCGCGGTCAAAGAATCACATATACGGTTATTGGCACAAAGACCACCGTTACAAGCTACAAATTACCCGCGAACATCGCGCCAACGACCGGAGTAATAGTGCCTCGGCATTCGACAGTAAGCCGGCTTACAGCGGACTCCCCTCCGTCTGCGATACTCGGGAGCGCGCGCACCTTTGGCGTTATGCTAACTGACACTATGAGCTACTTGGCATTAATCGTCTCGGAGAAGTTGGCTGCGAATATGGGAGCATTAAGCTCAGCTTTTCTCATAAGGCCACGTCGTTCAAGTCAAACGCTACGACAAAAAAAGACGATAATCGGCTCGACTCTCATCCTCCGGTCGGACAAATCGGGAAACCGCGAACGATTTTACAAGTAATTAATCGCGTGAGAACGGGACTTGAAGATTGTGTGTTTTCTATGGCAACGCAAAATCACACAAGCAGTAAAGTTTACGTATCTATCTCTATTTATTTTGTTTCGTAAAAAATATTTTAAAAATTTACTTGTAAATATATCCGCGCGCAATTTCTCGTCGCGACGAGAGAGTGAGGGTTTGAATATCTCCGGGTTTTCCACGAAAAACCAATAGGAAGATCTATGGAAATTCCTCTTCTTTCCCGGCGCGACTCCATGGGAACGAGGAGGAACAATGCGCCGGTCTCCGGGAACATCTTTTATACAATTATAGTTTTTACGCGAGACGCGCGATTCAGCCGGAAATATGAACGCGAAAGAGGGACTGGGGCTCGTGGCGGAGGCTGGCGCAAAGAAGCGAGAGAGAAGCGAGGCGGAGAGAGACAAGAGAGACGGAGGGAAAAGCGAGCGCGAAAGAGGGTAGATAATAGCCAGGATAGAATTGTTCCTGGAGCAAAAAACCGATCCATCCCGGAGTGTTATCGGATGGCAGAGACGCTCGCGAGCGAGCCGAGAGCTGCTGCATCTCTCTTACTGAAAACGCCTCTAGGAGAAAATTGCTTTATTCGCGCGGTGTACATATGGCAGTGCCAACCGGTGCGCCTTCGACATCTGTGATAAGCGCTGCACAGTTAATCCATTAAAGCTGAAAATTATTCTTTACCGACAAAAATTGGTGGAACGTATTTTCTCGAAATCCAATACACCACGACAAGAGAGAGATCGACTTTAGTGTTCTGCTGTGTACAACTCGATAGCAACTTGAGTAATAACGCCTCAAAGTCGTACAAGTTTGTAGCTTGATTGCGAATTGCATAGCTACTAAATTTGTTTTAAATTATTCTTATTTTTTTTTTTTTAATTTGACAACGGGACAAGTTTATTAAAGAGAATACGATCATAAGAAAATAATTCCGGAAATGCAAAATGCAAAGTGGCAGAACGGAAAATTGTATGGCCGTGTCCAATTTCGGCGCGAGAATAATAATGGCAAGGCTGTAATGTTTCCAAATCAAAGATAAATGCCTTTTCGCGTTCCCGTTCTCGGAAGATGAGTATCCTTCGCGACAAGACGCGCTGCGACTGTGGAGATAAGTGTGCAAGCGAAAACGAGAAGAGGGAAATAGAAGACGGATAGAAAACGCTGCAATTAAACATTGTATTACCGTTCGCTCCGTTATAACTACAGATGTACCTGACCCAGATACGACGTTTAACGACTCCCGCTTTCCCTTTCGAGTTCTTCGCAATTATTCGCCCGCAATTTATCACGGAAAGATGTCGACAAACGTTAACAATTACCGGTCGTGACGTCGTCTGAGAAACGACGGTATGTTTTTTGTTTGTTTGTTTGTTTGTTTTTTTTCCATAGAGTACGTGAATAAGATTGGTTAATAGTCTACAAACGAGAGACCGCGAATGATGAAGCGAGAAGGAGTTTCGGCTTTGAAGAAAGTTGGAAAATGTTGGAAATACTTGGCGCGTATAGTCCTTCTGCGCGGCGATATTGCATTTCAACGGTGAAAAGCAGAAAGACGAAATTAGACGCCTTAATGCTCCCGTGCATTAAGGGAGGAGGATTTCCCACCCAACCATCGCCGACATTTCCAGCATCCGCAATCGACGATAACCGTCGTGATTTTTCAACTCTCGGCAACTTCAAAGAAGAAATTTCTTCGCACTCTCTTCTTTCTCTCTTGGTATCAAATAATATTTTCCGCGAACACGTCCGTGTGTATGTTCTCGTGCGTGCATAATATGCACGTTACGCGACATTATTAATTAATTTCCATTATCGCATTAACTTCCATTTCTGTTTTACGTGATAATCTCGTGCAGATAATTTGTTTTTAATTAGAATGTAAAAACTTTAAAATTACAATAAAAAAAGTTTATCGTAGAGTTAAAACCTGACACAACACTTACGGTATGTATCAAATCATTGCTCGCTCGGGAGTGAGCCGTAGCAGTTTCATTGGATAAAAGGCGCAAAATTCGCGCGCGTAAGTAAAGAAGCGAAGAGAATACCGCAGCAGAAACACGGCCGAGAGGAAGATGAATGACCGTGTGGTGCGCATGTAACACGTCTGTAACCTGCAACGCCGCCGGACGTTTTTATAGCGTTAGCCCGGTTACGTTGGGGAAGACGAGGCTGGAAGCGAGTCCGTATAACACAGGACGATACTGCTGCATACTCCACTGCGGCAGCGCGCAAGCAAGTTCTGGCTTGCTCTTCCTCTCTTACACACACACACGTACATAAGTATACATACACACACGTCAATGCACACTCATAAAACCGAAACACCTGCATAACTTTTACTATCTCGGCAGAGAGTTTTGTTTTGATAATAAAGTAAAAATTTTAACAAGAAAAGATTGCGGCTTTTTTAGTTATTAAAAACGTGTCATGTCAATCTTTTGAGTTTGATTTCTAACGTCATCGAAGAAGAAGAAAAATTGAACAAACTTGAGTTTCCTCGCGATCTGTATCGATTTCGCCAAAAAAAAAAAGTAGGCCGAAAAACCGCACGACGTCTTTTCGCCGACGCTCTCGGAATACGTTTGGAGCGCACGGGAGAATTTCGCGTCTTGAAATTTAATATTTCCCTTTTTGGAAGCACGGAAACGCCATTAAACGATCCGCGAGAAACCACCAAGTCGTATTCATCGAATCGAGAGTTTACACAGGCCTGCCGGCTTCGACGCGTACACACACGCGCACACAGTCGCACGTGTGTAACGAGCGCGCCTCGAATACGAGATGAAAGTCAGTTTCCATCTAGCGAGATACGAAGTAAGGAGATACATCATGCTGGAGCGTCTATATCGCGCACTTTGAATACGTATATATACGTATTGAGGTTTACAGTGAGTGTTAAGATTGATTGATACGTAAATTCGTGCATTTGTATGTGTGTATTACGCGTAAAAGCGCGTAGTAAAATCTCAAAATTACGATTGCAGCACTAAATACGAGCGATATGTTCGTGCGTAGAAGTAGACGCAATTTTACGCAACAACGAGTAAAATAACGTTATTTAGTATCATGCATTAAAGATAAAAATGTACAATCTAAGAAATTGTTTTTCTTGTGTAAGAACACGTACATTAATTAATTCCGACTTGAAAAAAAAGAAATTACTCTCCGCAAAAACATCAGTGGAAGAAAAACGTTGAGCAAAAAGAGAGAGAGAAAGAAAAAGAGAGTTGCAACAGTTGCATGAAACAAAACTTGTCTGACATGCACGCTTCTTTTCTACTTGATCTTCCGGATGGATCTATGCGGCAAAATAATTAAAGTTCACAGAAGTAAGACGTACGTGCAATTGTTCTCGCAAATGTACGAGCTAATCTTAGTAATGGCTTCTATTAAGATGAGCACGGTTGAACATGCATTAATACAGTTTTTGCGATTGAAACACACTAACGAACCACGATCAAGCTTATGCCTAATTTAAGAGCCACCACGTGCAAAGCGACAAAGTTCTTTATCGACAGATGTACGAGAGAGCAGTTTATTTCTTTGTATGTACGGCACATTCCTATGCTATTCTCGATCCTGCTAGTCTCGTTCCGTTGCGCTAAAAAGTCGTTCGCTCGTTAACGACAGTAACAGTCTGCAATCGTGGAAAGGACGATTGTAGTACGTGGCCGGGGCGGAAGAAAGTTTAGCGTACGAAAACCGCTCTATCTCATTCGCTGCCATTCTCTAATCCTTGACGCATATTCATTATCCGAATCGAACGATTAAAGAGCGAACTGCAAGTTGCGTTTTGCAAATGATAATTCTCAAATTGCGATTGGAAAATTATTTATAATATAAAATCAATACAAAAAATTGCGTATTCGCGAAATATAAAATTCAAAAACGCATCGCCTGCTTATTGAACTTAACAAGCGAACTCGCGTTTCGATTATATTTTTTCTTTTCTCTAAATCACGTTTGTTTAATGCTTCATCAACGCGAAACAATCACGCAAGAGGACAAATAACGCTTTGTAAAGTTTAACAATAGCACTTTGCCGTCATGTGAGACCGTCGTGTGACACATACGAAGTGATACACGTGCGGACAGAAATATGGCACGATAAAAGTATATACGTAATGTACTAACAGTTCTATTTTTTGCTTCTCTCTTTTTTTTTTTTTACTCCGACAAAACACTCGGCAACAGTCGACAATGCTCATCTGCTTCCGCAGTTTTTAAAGCGACGACTTTCATGTTTCTCCGCGTTTACGTCAACGAGCGTTTTCTGTTCTCCATGCGTGTGTGAAACACGTGCTACTGAAGTCGCGTGGAGAATAAAAGATAACCGTTAATAGAGAAGAATAAACAGAGAGTTTACAGCTTCAACTTGTATTTTATTTTGCCTCGCTGGTAATGAAGATATAAATTCGGTTAAGAAAAGTTGAGATTTTGTTGTTCGTGTTTTTTGTTCTTTAGTACATATTTAATAATCAGAAAATTATACACAAATTTTGAGTCATCTTGCGCGTACTTGTCGCTCGTGTAAAAACATTTTCATTAATACGTGAACTACGAAATGGAGAGAACGAAAGAGAGCAGATCGAGAGCGGATGTACGTACGTATATACATGTATACGGTGGCCCGGGGGTTAAGTGGAGAGTACAGCCGCAACATAATGGCACTAATGTACATTTAATGTCTTAACTTTGAATGCGGCTTGCGGCCTGCCGCGAGATAACATTTTAAATATGTTTTTGCATTGCAACCGGCCGACGCGTCGGTCACGAGAAAGGAACGAGCGCGTCTCCTCTCTCTGAAACATAGTGAGGAAAAAAGAAAGTTTTTAACGCAACGATTGCGAGGAACCCAACTATGTTCCTCTCCGCCCTCCCCAAGACGCGCAACGACTAAGACACTTTTTCCAGGGGATTTCTTTCGTTTTTTTCTCTATTTCTTTTTCCTTAGTGGAAAGGCTGCATCAAGAATCTACGATCTTACTGTCGGCCGGGGAATACCAGAAGTTTTTCCATTCGCCGCAACGACAAAAGAAACCAAGTGGCGCGGGAAACGCCCTTATTTGACTCCGACACGACAAGCGAATTTCAGCGAATTCTCTGTGAAAACTTGACGAAACTTGACGATCGTTATCGAGTGTTTATTGTGCGCGCACAAAATGCGATATGTTAATTATAAACAATTTTAATTAAAATTCTATTTTTACCTACAAAGAGAAGACAAATAAAAATAACTCGTAAAAGATAAATTTGAGTCTATAGTGTCAAAATTAAATTATAGTGAGATGATATATGTGACATTTTTTTTTGACGTGTACAAATGAATATATTATAGAAACTTTTTGTTAGAACATTGGATCTAAAATATTCTGCTATTAACAGATTGTGTTTGAATGAATTATTGAAGAAGAGTCGCGGAACTGTCAGAAAAGTGTCACAAGTCAAAAGTGCTCACAGATTATATATTTGATCTCTATTTTCAAATTCGAGATACTGTTTAATTTTAGCAGTTTTATTTCCGGGCGCGATTATTGCAAAATATATGTCTGTACTACAATACCTCGGTGATCTTTCAAATTGTTATTATTTTGTACTTACATGCGAGAGATATGATCTCAAAATTATTCCACAAAATTCTTTTCGCGATTTTTACGGTTTTTCATTGATTTTATCTGTGTTGCTAAAGATCGAAAGACAATTACGCGTGTCAGAGATAAAGAGACTAAAATGCAAAACAGTAATATCACTTCTAATTGTAAGTGGTGTATTTCGTGATAAATTCCGCATTGCAACGTGCGCACCATCACGCCCTTCCGCGTAGTCTCTCATTGCTCCATTCAGGGCCGTCCGCTAAACTGACGTTATTGCGCGTAACGCGAGTGCTCGCCGTATTCGAATTTATTCGGTGTGCGAGCCGTCGACGGGTTCGTTCGTATGCATAGCCCGGCATGTTGATTGGCTGGCACGCAAAGTCGTGCTCTCACGCCGGCGCTGCAAAGTCCGTGCCGTTCGTGTGGCAGCTCTGTGTGTCCCGCGTCGCAGATATTGCATACATGCGTTGTATTAATATGTATTTAAATTAGTGTCTCAAAGCGATACGAAATTACGTAATACAGCGCTCGCTGCTATAGACGGCTGCTGACGAATTACACACGCATTGCTCGACCCAGTCTCGAACAAAGCGCGCGATGTAACTCCTCTTTCCCCGTAAAACCAAGAGATTCCAAGAGTCTGTCTCGTGTCTCTCGAAATTGTATTTATTGCACATCTTTAACTTGATGTTACATCTCAAAACTGTTTTGCGACACGCGAAAGCAGGCGTAAGAAGGAAGGTATTATTTATTGTGGTAGAAAATTGTTTCGAGGTATCTCCGTGCGATACGCGACAAACACTCGCTAGCAAATGCTCTTGACGTGTCGAGTACAAACGCCTGTCTAGAGCGGAAAACTCGAAGTGATGTAACCAGTTACGCAACTCTAAATAAAAGTAAGGTGAGTTGTAATCGCGTCGATGAAAACTCAGCACGGCATGTAAGCAAACTTATTTTTTTTTTTTTTTTTTTCGATTACTGTGCGCGAAGTCTCAGCAATGTCGCAATGCACCAAAGAACGGGGAGATGGCGGTATTGTATGCAAAAATTACGTCACATTCGTCTCTAGAGGTTGATGCGCAACATCGCCGAGCAATGCATCATACGATTGCGGAACAGCGGAAACCCTCTAAAATCGCGAGATCGGGAATTAGTAATTACGAAACTGGCAAACGCCGTAGATCATTCGAGTGCACGGTGTCGCATAATTTTAATCCAACGCTTTTCCCAATCGGAGAATAGGTACATATACATTCTTTGTTATCATAAAAAATCAAAAGGCAAACAATTTTGCTATTTTTCATTTTTATTCCAATTTCTCAGCTTTTTTTTTTTTCTTTCTGTTTATCTCACGATCTAATTTTCTTAGTTTTAGCTATCAACTCTTTCACGTCGAGCTTTATATTCAAAGTATAGATGCTGTTGCGTCAAATCGTTTAAAACTTAGAGAATAGCCAGTGAAGCAAAACAAAGTTTATCCCCAAGCTCTTTACTGTAACTTATTAGAGAAAGGTGTGGGAAACGCTAGCTTATTATTTAACGATAATTACGAGCGTCTAAAAGTAGATTCTCGAAGATATCCTCAGACTTTCCTCCTCCCCATTGAACGAGAAAACGTTAAAGATAGCGGCGAGATATTGCACGCCGAACGAAAGATTGATTAACGCTGATCGAGAAAATGTGCAATGTGCATTAGCTCTGAGAGAGCGTACAATTTTCCTCAATAGTTTTCCCGTTCACCTTTCCGTTCGAGACAATCAACCTGAATCAAAACGTCGAAGACGTTGCAGAAATAGTGCGATACGACAAAAAAAGAATAGAGAACAATAGAATTCGCGAGAATTACGTTTCGTAAAATCTTCTCGAATTCGTGACGTTTCAACGTGTAACAGATCTCAAATCCCGCGTAAACTGTGTGGCGAAAATATCGAAAAGAATATCAATTTTGTTTCTGTTTCACAATTGTATGCGTTTAAATAACACAAATTCGTATATTACATTCCGATAGTCACGCAGCGCGAGATCGAAACGCACAACACAGACAGACATACGCGACAGATATCCTCGTGATATTTGTTACCGTGTAAATATCGTAAATCGGAAAATTAAATTCAATGACAACATAGAAACGCATCGGAACATTTTCATGCCTTACGGCGGATTTAAATCCGCGTTATATTGAATCACACAGAAGTATACTGTGTGCATTTGCGCGCCCGAAAATGCGCGTTTATACACACACGTCCGAAAATATCTCACGTTCACAGATTCCAATACATTAAACTAATACACATATATTGTAAAATTGAATCTAACGCTTACCTTGACACATTATTGTGATAATATGCAGTATACTGATGGTCAAGTATCGACTTCTTCTTTGTCGGTCCGCCATTTTTCTTCTCGCGGATATTCGCTTCAAGTTCCAAAGGTAATCTGTAACAAGAAAAAGTACGGTCTGTCATAAGAAAAGAAATAATGACCAAGATTTTACGAGATTCTCATATCTTACAGAGAGAGAAAGAGAGAGTTGACTTTTTTCACTAAATTGGAATAAAACGAGAAAGGCGTGGAAGTAAAAACTTGTGTGAAAAAAGCGATTGTTAAATGATAAAACGTATTTATCATTAATAACGTAGTATCTCTCTCTCTCTTTCTCTCTCTCTCTCTCTCTTGCAATCATTATACATGTATCGCTGTTGTTCGCTAGCAAACAGATTGCACAGGTTATTAGTTGTCCTCGGTAAATAACTCTATTCTATCATTAAAGGCATCGATATAAATCTAGCATAATGCACGTACGCAGAGAATGTATGCACATGTCAATCTGGCATAATGATCAAATGCATATTGCAATGTTGTAACATGGCGATTGGTCAGAAATGCACACAGCCGTGAAACCATTAACGCATGGCTAAGTCAGTGTAATATGAGGATGCGGTAATTAACGAACGTTCAATGTTAATCAGACTTATCAGACTTGAAATGCGCGAGCACGTCACACGACACAAGATGCAACCGCGTAACGTGGTTCAAGTTTGTATTCATTATCGGCACACGCTCGATGATTATTAATGGCAAGTCGAGAACGAAACCTCACAACTGCTGAAAATGATTCGAATCAAATAATCATTCGACGCGTCGCCGAATGTGAGCGACAGAATTATATAGACATGCAAGTGTTATTCAAAGAAAATGCCAGGTGCAATATAAAGGTTCTCTTTATTTAATTCGCACATGCCAAACTTTTTATTTGATATGTATACATACTCTTCAGCAGCGTCAATATACGCGACATTTATATAAACCTTGAATTAATGTATGTATGAAACGCATTCATATTACGTTTCATCTAATTAAAAATAAAAAGATCGAGAGAGAAAGAAAATATATCTGTGCTAATTATTTGTTATATATGTGTGTATATATATATATATATGTTTCTCTAAATTTATATTAAATATTTTATCGCTTCTTTCCAGAATTTAATATATTATTTAATATATATACATGCTGTATATATAAATAAAGCTGTCAACGCGAGCTAGATGTTTCCTTGATAAAGTTTGCAACAAAAGTTTTTGCAAGCTATTATACGGATATTTAAAGTGCAAAGAGTCTTCTAATATTACGCGAGTAATGCACAATTCATAATGTTATCACGAGTTTTACCGGATATATAACAGGGATTTCCATAACGATGCCACGTTGATATTCGAGTAAAACGGCCTGCGTCGCCACAGCCTGAATTTACTTCTACTATCGCGCTCGCTCCGTAATTAGCAAACTCAGTTACGTAACACCGTTACAGTAACGCCCATGTTCCTTTATCTATTTTTCTCGTAAACTTGTTCGTGACGGGTTCGTCGAAAAATGTTTTGCATGAACAGCCCCAAGCAATTTTTTGTTGCTGTGTTAACTATTTGTATATATTTCAAAGTGTGTGGAATAATATACAACAGTATGATCGTATTATATATCTAAACTGAACAATCATAAGTGCAATATAAAGAATCACATGAAATATAATTGTTAAATTAAAAAAACAACGTTGTGATGAAGCAAACTTCTATAATTTTTAATTCCACTCTATTCTTAATTTCTAGTCTTTCTTTTTCCTTTCTATACTTTCTATCGCTATAACTGTGTATACATATTTATATGTATATATAAATCATGTCACGAAATGAGTCACGTAGTTTGTTAGTCAGTGAAGACCTCAGTTAGTGCATGTGCTAAACTTCGAAAGCATATACACACTATGTTTACTGCTCGAGAAACGACTACCGAGAAGCTCAACGTTGAATAGTTATGAGGTGTATACTAATCTGGAAATTTTCGTATTCTAATCCTTTTAAAACTAAGTGTAAGAATCATCACATTGTTTTAATTACAATAAATTTACTTTGTATTTTAAGATGAGCCTTCTAGGGTCAATGATCGTATGATTGTCATAAGATAAAATGAGCGTTCTAAAGGTTTCTAAAGTCTAACGGGTCAACGGTCACATGAGGCAACGTGTGTGTTTAACAGTCACATAAGTTTTCGCGTAACTTAGTTTTGTTGGAAGACAAACAAGTTGAGTTAAAAAATTTTGTAGTATTCTTTCTCTCTATACGCACACTTGTGTCCTAACATTGCTATTATTAAAACTGTAGAAAATGATATATAAAGCTTGTATGTTGTTTTATATTACTGCTTTTAATTTAATCAATCTCAATATATATATATAATAAAGTAACGTAATCAATTTCAACATATATATATATAATAAAGTAACGTGCTTTCAACATTTGTTAAACTAATTTGCAGAGAGAGAGAGAGAGAGAGAGAGAGAGAGAATCTGTTCCAATTACCAATTGGTATCATGTCGCGTACAATACAATATTGCGGCGCCAACAATAATTATGTTGCTGTTGCGATACTATTATATTTATAGTTGCCGTACTCACAGTCGATCTCTTTTAACGGCGCGTCGATAGTTTAATCTAATTGAACCGTCGATAGTTAGTAGTACAAGTCGGGAATTGCCGCGACGCGACACGTCGCGCCGTTGCGTCGCTCTCGGTTGCGACGGTCGAGATTTACGAGGCGATTTACAAATTGGCGGTTATTGTGCCCCGCTTTGGAATGAAACTGTCTCCTAAATCAAAACGTCTGCCGACGTTCATTAAACGTCAGACCAATCCGGGAAATCGGCCGCTCGCAGCGCTTCCGCCGCGCTGCCACGACGACCGTCACTACTGCATCCTCCTTCGCTTAATCCTTGCTCTGTTCTACGCGTCCGCAATCCCATTGCGCCAGCGTGACGATGCGCGGTCACTGCGAATTTGTCAGATCTGCCGTCGATAAACATAAATCGAACGACGCGAGCCGACTTGTTTTTCCGAAACGCGCAAGTAATCGAGAGACATCAAGTATAATTAAATTTTTGCAAAAATCCGTAATGCAAGTAGTAAAATCAACCTATCGACTTGAATTACACGTTACGTGTTTTAATTTGTTCTCGGATGATGATACGCCGTTGTTTTTTTTTTCGCATAAATCTTTCTTCTGAAGTTTATGTGTTGTCCCTTTTACTTCATATTTAACATCTTCATGGCATGAAATAATAATTTGAGTAATAATCTTTTCTACACTAACTTGATTTAGCTGTTATCTAGTCTAATATCTTGTTAAAGCTTGAAAAAATAAATTTTTTACAATTTATAGATGAGAAACAGTTATTAATATTTATGCGTGTAGGTATAGCTCTCTACTATTTATTCCATAAAGTTTGAATATGTATCACTAATATAGCACACACTATTATTAAGTAAACATTGAATCAAGGTTAGTGATATTATCATAAATAACTCTCGATTATAATAACTCATTTGTGATAATTATAATAACAAATAATAACAATAGAGGTAACAATATCATGCATTATGTCATAAAATTATAAATTACGACGTCAAATGCAAGATATAGATGTACGTCAAATGCAAGATATAGAGAAAATACACAAATAAAAAACTAATCGAGATATTTATTCTTTCATAAGATCATACATGAAGTAACAAAGACTGTGCCTTTCTGTCAGATTATTTACAGTGATATTGTCTCTATTTTTCTTACTACTTTGTACTTTAAAATGTATACTAAATAATTAAAATCTAATAATTTACGTAACGAATTAATTATATAATTATATCGCACGCAGCCCCGAAAACATCGACACAATTGCCATCATGAGTCGAGAAACAGGTCTGATGAAGGTGAGCCCGTAACATTCGATGTAAGACGACATCTCTATTTTCTTTACGACAGACATTACTTTTATTATCCGTCGTCATAAAAACACGGGTGAGAAAAACAGCTGGGGCAGAAGAAATGTTGGAACGACTTCTTGCTGTACGACGCAGGCGATCGCCAATATCCAATTCGGTCTACTAAAGTATCTTTTTTTCTTGTTTATTTGGCGATTAGCAACGTAATCAAAGAAAAACAAAATAAACGAGATATCAAACGTCAATTTGCTATGCTATATACAACAAAATAACAATTTCTATTAAACACAGGGAAAAGAATAGCTTACATCCGCTATTCTAACTTTTGTTGAGAATTACATGGAATCTTTTTAACAAAAGAACAGAAAATGTTGGATCAAACTCAATTCATATATAAAAACATCGACGTCAAACTTTTTTAAATTACTCGTAAACAAAAACGAATAGAATATTCTTGTATATATCACGCCGTGAGACGAGAAAGAAAGAGAGAAAATAGAGCAAATAATTGATATATTCAATTGAGATGAACCTCTCACGTCAGTGATTTTAGGGTCAAGCAAAACTTGTCAAAACTTGTGCAATTGTGTGTCGTGTCATCGGTATTTTTATACAGCCGTTAGGTGTATAAGAAGCGAAAGAACGATATCGAATCGATTGAAAGTTTGCGAGGTGAGAAAAGTCTGGTCGTTCGATGAACATCTATCGAGAACTGCTCGCAATAAATGCTACTGCACAAAATAAACCTTTCGATAACGTTGAGAGAAAAAGAAGAGAAGAGAGTGTAAAAAGAGAAAGAGAAAGAGAAAGCTCCATCACCGATAAATCTCGTTAATTCGCGTGATTTAAGCGTAACGTAATATAGATAATTAATAACATCTCGTTAACAATCATTTACACACTTGTCTGAAAAATATTTGCAATTTCACGGAAATATATATATATAAAATATTATAAAATGAGTAAAATATTAAATATTATAATATGTATAAAATTAGACGTAGTCATTCGAATTGTAGTTCGAATTTTAGTGATATCAAACGCGCGCCAAACCAAACGCAGAAGTGTCGATATAAATTTCCGATCATAAATTTTTGATTATACAGACAAAAGACGTGTAATTGCTTGCTATGTCCTCGAGAGATCAGCATCTCTCTTCGTTCCGTCGAGGACTCGATGCAAAATTCTACGACAAATCGCAAACGCAAACACACCGCGCGGAGAACGCGGCAAAACATCCGTAATTGCATTCCGGAAGTGAGTGGGTTGAAAAGCGACCTGGCGCGTATCCTCGGTATATCGTTTTGTGTCTCGGATAATTGCTGACACGCGATCCTGCACTCTCGCGTACACACACACGGTCACATGTGCAATTATCACCATGTTAATTTGTTGCGCAGCGCGCGCGCGTAAAAGAGAACGCGAGTAGTAAAATTAAGATCTTTGTGCACATAGTGATTTTCTTTTTTTATCATTTTAAATCCTTATAACACACCTTTGTTTTTTTCAAACAATCTTATCTCGAAAGACTTTTACAGATTTCTCAAGAGTTAATAAATTTTGAAATAAACTTTTGAAAGAAAATGTATATCTCTCTAACAATCTTTAAAACAAAAGTTACACTTTTTTCTTAAATAAAGCCAACTGTATCTTGTCTATATTATATTCTTTAAGACGTCACACAATTTTTATTTCATTAAACGGAACATCTGATTTCATCGCGGAGAAATTATATTTAACATCTTCCTCTTTATTTTTCCAGAAAAATGATTGAGAACTCAGTCGCGCCTCGAACAATGTTCGCGAGGACAATCGCGGCCCAGCTCATTTATCTATTATTAAAAGTTTTTAACTACCAGCGCCGAGCGCGCGGCGGACCGCGTTAAGACGGCGAAGACGGGAAAGGCGGAAAAACGATAAGAAAACCATAGTGCAAAAAAAGAAGAAAAAAAAAGAAGCTCGAAAGAGAAGATGAAACTCCGTCGCAAGAGTTTCTCCCGAATACGGGGAAACGACTGTAAGAATGAGCTCATTCAGATCAGCATTTCTTAACGAGGAAAGTTGCGGTTACTAACGGGGTTTGTGTACACCGCGACAAACAGGATCTTGAGATTACAGAAACTCAACAACCGCGGGCGTGTTTTGTGCAAGTCAGACGAATACAGAATTGTATTATACGTGACAATCCGTACTCGCGAGTTAGGGGATATCAAGCGCAAAAGCAGTACAGTAAGATAGTGGCAAGTGACGTATGCTTTTAATTGGAAAAATTAATTTCTCGAATAATTTATTTTTCGAGATGTAAAACAAAATGTTCATTGAGATGCGACTAAAAAATCATTTCTGTTACAAAAATGCGCGTTGTTTGTACTATAACCCATTGTTCGAAATGTATTTTTTTTTTTTTTTTTTTGTGAAACCAGACAAATGCATGAATACAATAGCCGATCGACAACATATCTTTGTAACTGTAAGAGCACTTCGGCTCGAGCACACTCGGGAAACCGTTTGAAGTCATCGAGGGTGAGTCGAAGTGGTATCAAGAGAAAGCGAGAGAGAGAGAGAGAGAGAGAGAGAGAGAGAGAACGACAGAAAGAGAAAGAATGAGGAATGGAATGAAAAGATCGGTTATGTTACGTCGACATACTCTCAAAGTGTTAGCTAACGAATCCTTTCAAAAGAATGACAGACAAACTTACGTCATTCAAGTCCGTTCAATTTTTCTGGTCAAGCATCGAACTGATCATTCCGATTTGGTGACAGTTGTGTGCAGCGCGATAATAGAATGACGTCATAAACAAAGTCGACGTGTAAATAATAAATTATGTTAAATACGCGCAATGCATAAATCTCGTGAATTCGTAACGCGCGAAACAAGAGGAAAGGTGTTACGCGTTGTTTAATCGTGACATTTCCATTAAACATATAACTGTGACAAACACAGCCGGAAGGTAATAATTGAACGAGTGGAATGCAGTAGTAACGACAATGGTGCTCCATCACGCGCGACTTGATTTAATAAATAGGCACTTTCGAATTACACGATCGGATTGGCCCGGTAACTCTTTCCGGTCGCAGCTTCAAATCGCCGATACGTTAACCTTCTTGCATGTACGTGTATGTGTGTGTGTGTGTGTGTGTATGTGTGTCTACTGAGTGAGAGAGATAATACGTACTTTTTCACGAAAGTCCGTGGATTTCCGAGGACATATCGTCAACGATCTTCGGTGTCACCTTCGACCGCGCCGCAGCTATCGATGAATCGACGACGGTGTTATACCAATGCGATGCCCGAATGTCCACGAACCATTTATCTCACTGCACTTTTGCGCGACTGTCCTTGCTTTCGAATTACGAAAATCGCGCAGAAAATCACTGTTGTTTCCAACGAATGCTGCAATAGATTGTCGATGAGGCACTCGTGCGTTATCTCGCACCCTTCTTTCCCCGACCCCTGGTATTTTTCAATTATGTTTGCGAACGAGATCGAGAGTGAACGAGTAATGTAAATAACTTTGAAGGATACGCGCGATTTGTTTTCGGCATTTGATAGATCTTAGTGCCGAGCAAATATATTTTGAGAATATTCTTTCTCCAGTATTTTCAGATTTTCAAATCTTTTGTTGAAAATTGAAAAAATCTGATCTATTGGTAAGAAACAAATCAAATTTTTGTTTTAATTCTTTTAAGTACAAAGAAATTAAATGCAGGGAGAAAAATTAATTAAAAGATAAAAAAAGATTCTATCTATTTATATTGAAGTAAATTATCGCAAGTGTTATAAATATGATATTTGACAATCAAAAAAAAGTTAATCTTTCTTGTCTCACTATAAAAACTTGATGCTAAAATTTTCTAAAATATTTTCTGCTTTGGAGGAAAAATATTTAAAATTTTCTCTTCCGCGCATCTCTCCTCTGAATGAGAGAGAATATCGCGGCTTTGCCGCGATATCAAGCGGCAAAGATTTATCGATGTAATCATGCGTACGGTACACGCCGGTGACAACGCGATTATTCGCAGCTTCTGATCGGCGACGTACGATCGATTCGGAAATATTATACTTCCGGGATACGCGGTCGCCGAACAAACGATCGTCAATGTACGTCATAAATCTGTCGAACGACCTGCTCGCTGCCGGATTTCGTATGAATTCATGCTCGAGTCGAAAAAAAGAGGACGTGCGTTTGTCTTATCGCGTAAGACGTAAGAATTGCGAGCATCGAGCTCGCGTTATTGCAAAAATACGATAGCTTAGAGCGTTTTTTAAATGTTTTTTTTGTAATCCCGCAAAGAGAAAAACTCGCGAAATGATAATATCGGAAAATCAACATTGAGTCAAACCGGAGCAAACGACGTTAGAAAAATTGCGAAAAAATTGATGAAATATTCTGGAAGCGATATTACAAAAACTTAAATTTTGTTCAAGTAATAGTAAAGGTTTCTATTTTTCGAGTATAAACGCTGTTTTTAAAAGATATAACATCTAGAGCGCAGCATGATATCGAAGACGTTACAGAAACTTGTTTTACATGAATTATAATGCAATGCTTTAAATATCGAATTTCAAAAAAATAAACTTTATATTACTTCTAAGATAACCAATTTGATTTGATAAGTTTTTATATCACAAAGTGCGAAAAAAAAGCTAATGAATATGTTTTCACTTTTTAAACAACATGTTAATACTACAAGAACTAATAATTAACAATTGTTATTTCCGCGCCAACGAGACAGTAGAATCACCGTTAATAATACGCGGCATTAGCATGTCACATACGAGCGCGCGCAATCAATGTTACGAAATTCAGAGCTGAACACCCGTCGAGAAAACTTCAAAGTCACGTGACCCGTCAACTCTCTTCGTCGTTAGCTTCCCTAATTTTCTTTATACAATCACGACGTGTCCGACGTGTAATGCGAAACCATATTCAAACAACGAACCAACCCCAAACTTCTGTCTGCTCTCGAAACGAGGATCCTTCTAGGGGACAAGAACGAACTAAACAAAACCTCGTGCTCCAGCTTGTCTCAACTAATCACGCGCGAACTTACAAACTAGGTCCGTTGTCGGATCAAGGCGGATCGAAGATCGCGCATCTGCTAGAACTCAAGAAGAGAAGTCGGAAATAAATCTCGATGTCGTCCCAGCTCAACAAAAACTTCCAAGTTCGTCTCACTATGTAAGTTCCGATAATTTTTTTTCTCGTTTTATTTGGCTGAAATAAAACGCGAAGCACCCGCGAAGCACGTCAAATGCAACGTGGACCAGTCGGTCGACGATGATCGACACGACACGCCGCGACGAACTTAGCACGACATTCCGAAAGCCGCTTCAGCCACGTCGCGGCTACTGCTGCTGAATGCTGGCTGGTGGTGCTGATGGTGGTGCCGGTGCTACTGCTCCACAACGCGTATATACCGCACGATGAACACGGACACGCGCGCTCGAACCTGCGCGAGCGCAATGCCGACGACGATTCCGGCAGTAGGGGGTTGTTTGATACCTGCCTCCTTCGGAGAAGATACTTTTGCTACGTCTTGCCCGTGCGCAAGAAAGCGTGTAGCAATTACGCCTATCCTATGTGACGCGAGAATTCGTCAAGAAGATAAGAATACGAAGCTATGGGATTACGCTCACCAGAGTAACTTCATAACACACATACAGAGCAAATTAACTATATAATTAAAGTATACCATTAAAGATTTAATTTATGATTTAAAAAAGTGTTTTACCCTTACTTTGATGTGTTTATTATACATGCAAAAATCGCGTCTCTCATTGAATACTTTATGTAAAACACTCGGTCTTATTTAAATATTTGTTTATTCATTCAAGAACATTTATCACTTACAATAACTTGTTTATTCAATGTTCGTCACGTTATAATACTGATTTAAGTCATTTAATCATTATTTCTCATCACACTTATTTATACAGCTATAACAAGATAGTTTCCACGAGAAGATATACGTATGTATAGAAGCTAACTAAAATCTTCTCTATCCCCCCGGTCAGGAAAATATAGAATTATTTAAAGATATTTTTATTCTGTGAAGATATCTCAAAATTATATAAATGTAGCAAATTCAATTCATTACTATCGGCACAAAGCTTTCAATAATAATAATTATCTCCGCTTTTCCGAGAGCACAAGAAAATAAACTAAGGTAGGAAAATAAAATGTAGAGCAGAAAAGTAATAGACGGAGGGAGAGAGAGAAGCCGGAATACCGGAAAACAAAAACATTCGACAGGGACCGGGTAACGGCAAGTTGTTCGCCGTCAGAAACCAGCGAGATCAAACGCATTCACGCAGCCCGGGATTCGTTTGACGTCCATCGTCTGGAAAATGCCTCGTTGCGAGGAAGAGCGAGAAGGAGAGGAACCGCCGCGGAATCCGCGTCTTGACGTCCCCTGTGCGGCACGCGAAGGTGCTGCAATATCTTCCAGCGTGTAACACACATACACGCACACATGTACGTAGCACAGTGTTGGCGCTGCAACATTTTGTTGGACGACGCTCACAGTTTGTGCGCGCCAACGTCGACGATATGCCTCTCTTCCCTTCGTTCCTCCTTGAATCGAGCGTTACTCAGTCGTGAGGAATTCTTTGATACCTATCTACCTCCCGGGGAAATGTTTCGCCAGCCACCGCGTGAATCTCGTTCGCAAGATTCCGCGAGATACCTCCGGGACGTGTTGTATACGCGTGTATATATACACGGCGCGCTAAACGTGCGTTTACCGCATTCGAAGGTCTTTACTGTAAACAGTTCCAATAAGCGCAAGTATGCGGCACAATCCGGTTGTAGAGAGGACTGGGATTACTGTTATTTATGTAACGACAAAAGGTGGAACAACGTGTCAAGCGCGGCAACAAAGACAGTAGGTAATTGGTTGCGTGTATACACGTAAACACTTTGTCCACGTAAACAGAATCGTTTTATCTCTCCTGACGAAACCATCCACCAGAATTCCGGATCCCTAATCTTCTTTGCAAAGAGTTTCTGTATATATCTATATATACATCCTTCAAAATAATTCATTAAAATTCACAAAGGCCGAAATATAATATGTAATTTCACAGATTTGAAGTTCGTTTCCTTTTGTCCCGTAGACTCCTCGTATCGTGTACTCACATACGTTAACAGAAAGTAACGTGGCGTGGTCTGTATAATAAATAAGCTAAACCGCTTTCGAATGTAATACCGTATGGAAGAAATTCATGATCCGTGAAGAAGAAGAAGAAGAAGAAGAAGAAGAAGAAGAAGAAGAGAATCTCACGCGTAAAAATTCTGAGAAGCGACGATTATCGTTCGGGTGAGAAGCGAGTCGGGATCGAAAACGTCGCCAACCCAGCTCTGACTTCACGAAATGTGCGGGTCTTCCACGACGGTCAGTGGCACTCTATTTACCCGGGATTCTCCTCAAACGGCGCTATACTCAGGGGAAAAAGGAATTTGTGTCGTACCCGCAGAATGACTCGATACGTAGTAGCAGCTGTTCCGATGGCGGATTTATTTCGCGAGGGATCTTTCCTGCGGGAAACTTGAAATGAACGCACAAGACAATAAGGCAGTATCTTCTACACCTGCGAATTGAGCGCCTAAATTTGGGGAAATATTCTCTTTCTCTCTCTTTCCAGTTCGTTTTTTGTCTTCTTCAGTACGTGAGCGATTTTATGTACAAAGAATTTATTGTAATTCTACCATCTAGCACCGCCTCATTTCGTCTTCGCCGTTCACAGACGCTTTAGAGCGTCTATTTTTGTTCTTCACATTTAATGAGCAATAAGAGATAGACTGATGAATTAAAATTCGTTCAAAGTAAAACTCATCAGTACGCGTAGTTTCTTGCTAGATTCTTTGAGTTTCACAGAGAATCACTTCGATTGATAATCGATTGAAAAAAACAAATGACGAATAAGAAACATAAGCGGATTGTCAAAATGTAATCGAAAAATTTACTTTTGTTTGTTCATGATAATCTCACGAAAAACCAGTTTTATCCCAAATAATTCCCAACCAATGTTGTTTTAAATCCGCGCGACTTTATCGCGACGGTGAATTTTTTGATGTGACAGATTTCTTAAAATATTTTCAATATCGTCGAGAAGCGCATAATGTTGCCTCTCAAGCGTCTCCAGACACCCCGTAAAGTTGAATTTTCCGAGGATCGACACCGGCGATCGAGTTCGCTCGCTCGCTCACTCACACGGACACACGTACGATAATATCGTGTCTATATCGGAAAGGCTCGATGTCAAAACGGTTCCCACGAGGTTTCTCGAAAGACGATGTCTTTGTATACGAACACCGTGTGGACAAATTGGGAACGCAGCTGCATTCAGCGCCGGTGTCTTCTATCGACTAAAGGCGGAAAGTTCAGACGCAAAAAGAATTCAAGGAGATTCGTAACTTTAATTGGAAGATGGGGATTCTATTGGCGCGACGAGACGCGCGAAAAAACGCTCGAGCTCGCTTTAAACTGCGTTTTAACTACTTAGAGGACGTTAACTATTCATCCGGAATAACGCGATAAGTTGGCGTAACGAGAAGGTACGCGAATTCCGCTTTTTAGAGCCGGGGAAACGCGCGCACATCCTTCTCGAGTCTCGAGCAGAAATTGTATTTACAGTGTCGACTGCGAAACAACGTATAAACTTCTGCCTTTCGAAACGTTTCGCCCTTGAAGCCTTAAAACGGTGGTGAAATTCGGTACACTCGCTGGTCTAACTGATTGCAATTATTTCCTTACAAAGCAAATTGCCTGTCACGAAATCGCGTTAGAACTTACTACGTCGAGTCGCATCAGGTATGTAAGAGGAAGCATTTCGAGACACTTCTCTCGAAATGCCGCGTGCACACCTGTCTCTGTGTTTCGCGATGTTAGGTAATACCAATTTGTGACACGTAATCCTTGCCGCGTAGCGTGCGTAGCGTGTGCTCACACAAACAATCGTACGGCAAATACGTACACGGATATACACGGAAGGAAGATAGAAAAGCAGAAATCGCATTCCCGTGTGTGTGTGTGTGTGTGTGTGTGTAGATATGTTACATGGAAAATCCCGTGTACGTTCATGTGTGAAACGAAGCTTTCAATTTGAGCCGGCAGAGCACACAGACCCCGGTAACGAACGCGGGGGCAAGGCTTCGTCACAGAATCGCAATTAAATCCTGAAAGTGCGCGCCCCCCCTATTCTAGGATGCACGTTTGCGCAAGTGAACCGAGGACAATTGGAGATAAGACGAACAGGAAATGAACACGTGCAAGAAAACATTGAGAAAATAGAGCGATAGTCTTTATTTGACAAATATTCGCGAGAGGAGAAAAGAATAAAAAGTCAACCGGCAGTATTTGAGAATTTCTCAAGAAATTTTATATACTTGTTTGTTTGTATGTGTATGTACATCAAACTATATTAATCAAATAAATAATAAAAACAATAATAAAAATGTGTAATGTAATAAAAATATCTAATATAAAAATATCTAAACAAATGTCATTAAATTAAACGTTAAATCCGTTAGGCAAAAGTTATTTATTTGTGCGTTATTTCTTTTCTTTTTTTTGTGCAAGGAACAAGACAGCTATGACGCACCGTCCCACCGGAACTTGATCTTTACGAACTGCATAGACATGCAATTTAATTCAATTTAACGTTTTCAATGAACGAAAATCGCTCATTATGGCTCGTTACTCGCCTTTCGCCAATACTCAATTCCCATATTCACCGCGGTTAAAATCTTTGCTAGTAGAATGAACTATCATTACCAGAAGATCTACCTTCTTCGACGATGAGCTTTCATTTTCCCTGTTCCGCAGGCGCATTTCCAATTCTACTCCCCATCTCATTTGAGCGCACTCCCTTATTCACCCAATCATGAATGAACGGAATTCTAGAAAGACTGTCAAGCAGCGTCTAAGTCTCTACAACCACATCCATCTAAGGAACACATCATGATTGTGATTAATATATCAACAGCCTCTTAATAATATCAAATAATATTGGCACATGTATCACATGAAAGCATTCTTCAATATATCTCTCATTTAGCCCTTTACAACTATTACTCGCTGTAAAATTAATTGAGCTATTCATTTAGTTACCAAATTAATACATTTACATATTACAAAATAAATTTTTGCTTATGAAAAGTGTAATGTGTAACGATCAAATATTAATATAATTTAATTAAATGAATGTAATCAACTTTAAAGAAGAACAAAGTAAATAACGCGCAATATTTAACCAGGCTTTACGAATATTTAATCTTTTGATTATTGAAATTATATTAAAATACACACATGTGGGTGTTAATGAAATGTCGACACAGCTAATGTCGAACATACACGTGTATCACGAATTTCTTTGGCTTTTATTCTCGGAAAAAAATCCGTCTCTTATGTAACAAAAAATCAAAATAACACTTTGGTGACATGTAATATGTGAAAAAATATTTCTGATTGTTACCACGAGTCGTACGCGTCCATTCTAAATAAGCGCCTAACTCTGGAGATCTTTAAACTCTCAAAAGGTTAAATAATTAAATCCAACTTTATTTTTGTGATTAACCTTACAACAAATTTCAAAGCGTAACTTTTCATTAATAAGCAGAGATTCTCTGCGTTTCATTGGGAAGTTTCTAAATTGAGAAGTTTCAGGTCTCGCCAGCAATTGCATGATTCTTCTGAAATGCGTTACGCGCCATCATTAAACTTAAGAGTGCTAATAACTACCATCGCGATTAAGATTATCGTGTATTCCAAGAAAGTATTTACGTCGTCTATGCGAACGTCATCTACTCACACGACTGTCTTACTAGGCAGATTAGCGCCATTTCGCAGCGGTATTAATAACTGAGAAACCATTTTAACGTCGAGTTAACACAGCGAACAATTACGATTTGCGTCTGACTTTGTCCTCTCAGAAGCTTCTCTTAATCCCCCATCCCCTCCGCATCTACACCGTAACTGTTCTTCCACATTCTCCCCCTGAAACGCTTATCTTTCATAATGCATCTTTCGTGAGTATAGCTATTGGTGTGTTATAGAAGCAAATGCGCAGCTTAAAATATATGTTAAACTCTAGAAAAGCCATGCGATAATTGCGCGACATTAAACTTTCTTCACATATTACGTGTAGTTCATGTGATTTCTTTCACTTCTCTTACTGTGACAATATGTTACAATAAATTGAAAACAAAATCTTCTCGAAATGTACTTCTAGAATAATTTGTAAGGAAGTTGCGCAAACACATTTTTCATTCTTTATTATGTTGCAATTTTATATATAAACAGATATATACAAAATATATTATATAGGTATATTATATAATTACTTTATTGTATATTATTATACATATTATTGTAAATAAAATTGCAACAAATCGTGTCGCTCGCGTCCGTTTATTAAATTTCTTCAGATCTTGCAAATATCTGAAATCTTTGAAATCATCTCACGAAAAGAGAATGCATGCGAGTGCTGAGTACTCTATTTTTTTTATTTTGTGGTATCTACATTCTAATGATATACTTTTACACGTGTAATTACGTTTTCTTTCTCTGCGCCAGAAGCAAAGAAAACACACTCGATGTGAAAACAATATTACTTTGACGCTAACCTCTCTCTTTTTCTCGTGGAAACAAGAAACGAGTAATAGTATAACACTGAATCAGCGACATAATGAGACCAAAACAAAGTGAGCATAGGATTCATTACGTGCAAATTACATAATGGACAGACCGAGTCTAAGAACAATCTGTGCGTATTTATATCCTTGTCGTCGCCGGCAATTAACACCTAACAGCGAAACTGACGACGGCGACATTATTACGTAAAATCAGTGGCGCTCTGCAAATGAATACTTCGCTATAAAGCATCCCGCGTCCGGGAGAAAAAAAAAAGGAAGAACCACGGCGAAACGATTTCGCAACCTGTTCAGGCTGCACCCACCGGAAGATAAGAGTCGGAAATGTTTGGACCGGCGAGGTGACGCCGGCGGTCCGAACGAAGTCGCATCCGGCCGGACAATAATTTCCCGATGAAATAATTAGCTGATATGATCTGGAGAGATAGGCTGTCCCGTCGAGAGACAAAAGAATGTTAAGCGTTCCATTACGCGCGGGCTTCTCTGTTTAAACCGTTATTTTTTATATTACCTCGTAAATCGTTTCTTCATTGTAGGAATTTCTTAAAAAAAGTATATTTCGCCTTCTCTCCTTCCCGCGAGCGAACACGCCCGGGGGAGAGAAATTGAAGACGTGAAGATACACGCTTGGTTAAGTATTTCTCTCTCTCTTATCTAATTAATTATCATTTAGCTCTCTTTGGAAGTGTAAGTTGAGACCGTTTAAATTCGGGTTCGGTAAGAATGGAACATTAAATGTGGCAACACACAAAAGATACACATCAGCGTCTATTCGGTTTGGCTGTGTGGAACATTTCTTTATATTTGTCATGCGCGTGATCTCGATACAGACAGTTAAAGCTAATAACGCAAATTAAGATTCAACGCGCATGCCTCCCGAGTGAAGCACGATCATACACTCTAACACGAGCCACCCAGCCACGTTGAAACCTGACGCCCTTACTAAAATCCGAGGCTAATTTCAAACGACCCCTTTACCTTACCCGCGTCTGTTCGTTACTACCGTGGTCATCTAAAATTTCAGGAGTGATATCCCACAACGGAAGGGCGGATTAAGGACATTGCTCACAAAGCCGCGTATATAATGCGATAATCCAAAAGACAGATTGCATTCGTATATTAAAAGCAACACATGACGCATACTTCTAAAAGTGAAATAAAAATAAGAATAGAAAACGAGAGAGGTCTTTAAACGTTCTCCTTCCCTTCCCGTATCATTTTGCAACTAAAACAACACATTGTTTTCATGACTCTTGAGAGAATTATTAAATAATTTATCGCGGGTTGCAATAATATGTCACATCTCCCATTATTCTGATACCTTTTAGCTCAAATATGTTAAACTAAAAGCGTTGCTGTAATATACGATCGTATAACTCAACTCGTGCGATTATATGTTGAAAAAAATTGGAATTTATGCGATAAAGTTGAAACGCGTTAAAGAGACAAAGACAAACGCGGTCACGAGGAATTGGGTAAATATCAGGAACGCGAGATATATCGACAGACAAACGTTTTAGGACGGATTTCTACGTAAGCTCTACGTTCTGCGATATGTGCGCGCTATCACGGAAACGTAACGAGTTTTACGCATAGCCATGATTGAGGGCAATATCGTCTAATAGGGAGAGCCAATAACAGGCTAGGATGTTAACGACGATAGAAGCAACGTTCGTTAATTATTTACAAGTTTACCGATGCATCGAGCACAGCGCAGCGTGAAGTAAAATTGACGCGGTACAAGGTATATAATTAGCGAGTATCTGGTACAGGCCAATTTCTTCGTTACGAAACGATGATTTATCGATTCAGGAAGCGGGTGTTATAAAAAGTCAAGCGCCGCTAAAAAAAAAATGAAAATAAAAAATAGCATCCGCAAATTTTTTAAAGAAGAGCATCGCGATTGAGTAAATAATTTTCAGCGTGCGCTTTTTACGCGAAGCAACGCCTCGTAACGCAATATAATCGTTTTGAAAGAAAAATCCGTATTCTACTTTTTCATAATTTTGCAGACATTATGCAAAGATTTCAGTAAACCATGTACAGAGAGAAATTTATCTTTTCAGACACACGTTCTTGTACGTCAATAAAATAAATAAAGAACTAATACAGCAATATATGTATATGTATATATATATACATTTTATATTATGTACATATAAAATGATAACAGTAATACCAAGTTTTCTTTTTTTGTTCTCTTTGACGTAAACTACGTGTGAAAGTGAAAATTTGATGCAACTGTATGAACGCCACGCCGAAAACAAAAAGTAAGAATCCAAAAATGCACAGCTTCGCAGGTTGTGATGTAATGCTGAGGTAGTCTTCAAAACTAAAAGGCTGTGGTGGTTGCTGACGGTGTTCTAAGTAACAGATAGGTCTGGGTAATTGCTTCACTTAACGAGAAACACGTTCGATCCTTGCGCCCGTTCTCTCCGACGGAATCCAATATTACCCGTCGTGCTGTTTGATATAGTTCGGTGTATTCTGCGCCGCGTGCATTTTGCAGGCTCTTTCAACCCCCTCGTTTGTCTGTCGTGTGCCCTCCACCGGTGTTCAAGGGCCTTTTCCTAACGACGTTCAAGAAATGCCACGACGCGGGCAAGCGCTTCCCACTGCGGCTGTAACGTCGCACAATTTTTGAATATTTTACGTGATTCTTTCCCTCCCTCTTGCTTCGAAAAAAACTCGTTTTTTCAACGACGATGTCTGGAATGAGCTGTGTGAGAAAAGTGTTAGCAGACGCGTATCTTGCATGTATATATTTCTATTTTTTTTCTCTATATAAAAAATATTCACACATATACTTTTATGACACACTTCTGTTGAATATGAGTTTTTCAAAAATCGAGCACAGTCAAAATTCTATTAATGTACAACAGAACAAACAAAATTATCGATTGCGCGTATCCAACAATTGTTACATAATTGAACGCAAAATTCGAAGATAATTTCGATTTGACACACGTGTATGGAAATAAAATTGAATTCAAGACTTCTCACACGCGGAGATAAAAATAAAGTAGCACATCGAAGAAGGTAAAGGAAGATGGCCTTTGACAGAAAGAGAGCGATCTTCGAAAGCGCCAACACTTTTTCCACGAGCACACAGTAAATACTGAAAGTGGGGACTACCTCGGGGACTTCAACCGGTACTCCAGCGAGTTACTCTAAAGCTCTCCGCCATCTTTTTTTCCTTCGCCTCGACCGCAAACGAGTCAAGAAAAGATTTTACACTCGGACGGAAAGTAGAAGGCGGCGCCAGTTGGTACGATGGTTTTGTTGAACCAACGGAATCCTTCTGTTAGCACGACTTCTTTCATCTTCCGATACGTGTTACGAGCGAAAACATTCGGTTTCACTCGCGTAGTACCACTGGTGTAGTACTTATAGCGTCTTATATCATGGACACGTTCGCCGTTAGAAACAAGGTGGATAACTTGTAAGAGTACACTGTGTGTGTTGTGACACACGGTTTAAAAACTTGAATTACAAAAACATATGCGTATATAAAAAGAATTTATTCTATTATTTTTTTTTTTATAGTTTTCCTCGAGTTTTTTAAATTTCAGAATGATCACGTACATATTTTTTACATCTGTGTGTTGATTGTTCAAGCAATTAAAATACTACACGCAGTTGTTTTATATCTTGCAGAAAAAAAACCCAATTTTGTGCAGCATAACAGCGAATAGGAATGACCACGACAAAGGTCATTAATCGGCATTAATCGACCGCGCGCTTCCTCGTTTATCGTGTCTAATGTACACTTTACACGCATGGTCAACTCTGCGCGCATCGCAATTCGCTCGTCCCTGCGTACGTACGTGTTCATTAAAATTCTAACATCGCGCGATAGATCGCTATATCCACAGAACCGAAATTTGTGTGTCCTTACGTGTACCCTGCCGCACGATCGGACGCGTAAACGTGCGTGCTCACACGCAGAGGACTTTGGGGATGCGAAACCCACCGAGTTGTGTGTACTCCCAAAGAAGATGGAATACACATCAGGATTACGAAACGGAGGAAAACGGGCGGACAGCCGGGTACAGGGGGAGAGGGGCACGAGAAAACAGTGGCCCCGATACGAAACGGGAGTTCAAAGCTTCCAGCTCCGCAACAACGCGTCTAATTACTTGCTTCCTGCCTAGATACTGCACGGCGAATTTACATCTTGTTTGTTCAAGCAGCGGTAGCGGTGTAAACGCCCCCGCCGTCCAATGTAGATTGGGTACTGCCTATAAACAGGCAATTGCCTTTGACTCGGAAAGTCCGGTCCCGACGAGCGGCAATATCTTGCACGAAGAGGGATGTGTCACACCCCTCGATCGGCGCGGGTCGCGTGATAAATAGCGGAATAAGTAATAATGCGAGAGAGGAAAAATATGTAAAAAAAAACCGTGTGTTTACTCAGTATTTATTTGTTTTGTAAAATTACGATTGGCACAAGTCAAAAATACGACGGAGAAGTTCCCATAACAAATTTTGCTGATGTAACACGTGAACACACACACACACACACACACATTGTCAATTTAAAAAAAAATTTATAATTCATAATTTATAATTCATATTTACAACTCGGGAGATTTTAATAACCCAGGATGTTCTAAAACGGTCGTTTACAGATACATTTCACTGCACTCAATGAAAATGCTTACGCTCGAGGCGTCGCTCAGAATTGGCTTCATGCATCGCCATTCCGTCCCGGGTGACTAAGACGCGACCGACAACCTTCTCTATGTTCGTATTAAGGACGGGTTTATCCCGAGCTGTGCGCGCTTTCGCTATTCAGTACCGACGTGAGACGAATGGATTTGCACCGTAAAACAAAAGCAAGAGACAGACCGAGATATTTCTATTGTCATTTTTGAGTCGATGAGACAAAAAGAGAGAGAGAGAGAGAGAAAAAGAAACAGAAAGAAAAATAGAAAGAGAGAGAGAAAGAGAGAAAGAGAGAGAGAGAGAGAGAGAGAGAGAGAGAGAGAAATGATGAAGAGATAGAGAGAGATGTAATTTAAATAAATTAATTAAACAATTAATTAATTATACAACACGGTAAAGAATTTTAAAATCGCCAATGTGCGCGCTACTCTCTCATATTGTAGAGAGTAAAGAGATAATAAATACTTCACAACACAGAGCAACATATTACTAGGAAATTTTATCAGCATAACGTCACGATATGAATATTATAAATCTATATACACATGTATGTCCTCTTTAACGCGCGCGTTTGATAATGAGAATCCATTAAGTATTTGTGTGTAATAGGTGCTTATATAACTTGTATCTTGAAAACACTTGCCGAATCGATAGCTTTTATGTTTTCGAGCTTTATTAATCGCTTCGCGGTATCTATTATACATATTAGTTTTTCAGCGAAATGAAAAATATTCTCGAAACCGTGAAAACACTCTAATAAATTATTCATATCATTATTAATCATATACTTTTAAATGTATACAATGCGTTGCAATAAGCGCTTATTAGCATCGGAAAATGTATCCATAAAATTTGTATCTCAGCAAATTTTTCAAATTTATAATTTGTTTATTTACTTTTTTAATGTCTATGTGCTGCTACATTAACGCGTTTGTTATTTAAGTAATATTTATTGATAAATATAAACACACATTTGTACAACTTGTAGAAATTGCCGCAAGATTTTATCTAAAAAAAAAAATATTAATGTGTTTTCACTCACAAACGTTTTATACAGTTTCTTTTGCACAAAATTTACTTATCTACGTTTGGAACGATTTTACAATACTTGAGTTTAGATAATCGGCTTGGCTTTGGATTTAAGATTGCGACTGCGATTAACTTGTAACTGACTGACTGACTGTTCGGAGTCGTTTTATACAGGTCCGATATAGGCCACGGAAACTTTTACTTTTCTTTATTGATTCGGATCGCGCAATAAAGTGATCAAAAGATCTTATTTATGGACATTTTCTGGACCGTCTGTGATTTAAGTCGTAATAGTGTAGATCAAGAGATTTTCTTATTTGGAAATTTGGTTTTAAGATATTGTTAGTCTAGAATCTACGTGTGGCGACGTTACAAACTACCAAGATAACGTTATATATGCGCCTATATATAATTTTGAAATCAAAACAATTTGCTCGTTTGAGTGGCATGTACTATGCGTTGTCTGGCCAAATCGCTGCTTGGCGCGTGACAGACACATATCACAGGTAAGTTGTACAGAAAATTCATCTCTCTTATATATCAGCCGGCACTTTTCATCCTCGACTACGTTTTGCTGGGGACCTTTCCAACTTTTAAGGACATTGGACGCTCTTAGCAGATGCAACGTGGGATTGCGCGCTCGAGCGCGAGTGCCTCCATTTTTGTTCCTTTTTTACCGCTTTGACGATGCGAGACACGTTCAAAGAAATTCTCCTCCCGGCTACGCGCTGCACAGCCTGATGCATCACACGCATTCTCGTTGTCGTTGTCTCGCGGGCATATTACACAGATTTTTCTGCGCGTAATATCTGATAGATATCAGAGATGCTTCGTGTTCAGTCAGCAACGCAAAAACTATCGCGCACATTCGCGTATATATATATATATATATATATATATTCATGTTCCAGATGTTCGTCGCTAAAAAATTCCGCACGTCGTTCGATCTAAAAACACTTCGCAGTTTTGTGTAATGTAACGTAAAGGTGTACTTTTCAGACTGATTCTCTCTTTCTCAAAGAACTCTCTGCTAAATACAAAAAAAGAAGCAAAACTCTGGCATCGACGATGTGATTACGTGGAAAAAGTTAGCGTTTCACAAAGACGCTTCTGTATGTTTAATGCAACATCTGATTTATCTTTAATTGCGCGAGAGCGCGCAATGAAATCCGACGTTTGTTCAAACGATAAGGAAATATACACGTGTAGAGGACGACACTTAAGTATTTATCGTTTCGTTTGAATTTACATCTCCACCAACGTTTTTACCAACGCGAATACGACGGAATTAAAGTTCGTAAATTCGTGAATTTCCGGATCCGCGGAATTCCGCGAGCACAATTTATGAGACGCGCAATTCAAACGGATTAATATACGGAAATATAAATGTCACTTGACACGCGCACGGAATAATATGTTGACACGATGTCACACAGCTGTGTGATGACGCGCAAATTAGGATTAATCAATTCAACGTCACGTCTTTCTCGCGAATCCTGTGAACGCGCGCGTTGGCGATCGCAATATTCCGACATGTGTACCAGCCGTAGAGAAATCAATTTAAATAATATCCGACGTGACAATATCCTCATTATTACCTAATTCAACGATATTCGAGGATAACAATGCGTGATGCACGCGGGAACGAATTCGCGAAACAATTTCGTCTCGGCGCGAGTTCCGAGGCGAAATGGTTTTCGATCGATGTGCGCGCGCGCACGTGAAGCGCACACGCGCGATTTATAGGATCCGCGTTGAATCGAAACGAACACGGTGCAGCTCCCCAATAATGTTATGAACGTTTATCGACACTGCGACAGTTCGTATAGCCTGGGCCGCGATAGCTTTAACGGTAACTTTTCTGATTTCCCAGTAGCAAACAGGTCGACGGTCTTAAATCACGCCAGAAATTGGCAAACAGTTAATACTCGATTCACCTTTTGCCTTTGGGAGAAATAGTGATTAAACAACAAGAGAACAAAAGACAAAGAGAGAAAGAGTGAGAGAAAGAGACACACGTGCACGCAATATCATAACTTTTTTGATCGACAAACGCAATCATGGCTCTTTCAATTGTCGAGTTTGTATGGAAGCGCTGTTTATCGAAAGCGTTTGACAGAAAAACGCAGATAGAAAACATGTTTTTTTGTGAATGGAAAAAACATGTGTGTGTATGGAAATTCGATTAGTACTAAGTAAATAATATTTAAAAATAATATCTCGCGCTCTCTATGTACGCAACACGTGTGGAGAAAACGCTATATATATTGATCAAGAACCTTCCAAAACATTCAAACTAGTTACGTGACATTTAATTGACAAATGTAAATTTAACACGCGGTAAAGTATAATAATGCATACGAAATTTTAATATTGCATGAGACATGGTAGTTTACATAAATAATATCGCTTGTCCCCATTACGTTAACGTCAACTCGGCAATTTTGTCGATAATCCGATTTTTGTGTTCCTCGATAATTGTAATACTGTATCATACATCCAATTTGTTAACATCAATTTCAATGAGCGTTGGTTAATTAAGTTCAACACATCATAATCTATATTTATGCTCTCTTGCCATAAATAAAAAAAAATTCAGTTTCAATTCGTATTATCTTTTTGTTACGTTTTGTTTGAAACGAACATCAAAGAGTAAAACTTTTTACTTTGGCGTTTTACAAATTCGAGTGTTTTAAATACAATTAATATTTTCAATACAAATAGTATAATAGTATAATAGTATAATTTCTTATAGCATTAGAAAAAAATAGACAGAAAGCGTCAGCTCTTTATTCGAGCGAGTCAGTTCCAATTTTAACATAAAACTTACTAAAACAAAATGTTCAAATGTTTTTGAAATGCCACTTCGCTGTTTTCTTTAACGTTTGATAAAGTGGACTCTCAACCGGTTCCGAGCTTTTAATTGAAATATCTAGCATAGTGAAGAAGCACGATCGGCAAGCTTGGTTATCGCAAGAACGCGACATTTCCTCTTCCATCAGGGTGCTCCGCGTAATCCTTCAGTTTTCGTTCGGTAGATTTCTCAACGCGGAAAACGACATGCGAATGCGTCTGCAAGTTTCCTCCGCAAACTTCGTTGAGAATTGGAATTAAGACGTTATAGAAATGGATTAAGGAGTTTAATTAAGTTGATTCAACGCCAGCGCGCCACAAAATTTCGCGGCCTTCTTCGTCGGACCTGCCCTTTATCGTTGATTCGTTGGAATCGTACATTTCTAATTGTAGAGTTCGCGCTGAATAAATTTTACGAGTCTTTTAAACCCTCTACCAACTGGCTAAGACAAATAATTGTGTACTCTAAAAGATTCGCTAGAAACTCTACTCGCTTAATTGATAGCATCAAAGAATTCGTAATTGTTATACAGAAAAAAGAAAACCGACCTATTTATTTGTTGTATATTAAAAACACTCGGTTAACTTAATACCTGTGTCATTTGCTAATAAAGTGATTTGTTATGTTTATGAGTAACAACCGAGCAAAGCGTTGCGTTCGCTTCTTCAAATCCGATCATTTTCCTCTGGTATTGTATCAGAATTTTAAAGTTACGAGCGGAGGTTTCGTAAATTCCCTACTCTTGTTTCTCGCACAGCGAACAGTGTATCCGTGGTGTTTGGTCGAACCTAATCTAAAAGCGATGGCGGTACTCAATGTAACGATTCCGGATTTTCTTCGATTCTACGTCGGTTTACGGGCGTCTGCTGTATTCTTTCTCTCTATCTCTCTTCGTCGTCTTCTCTTCCTCTCTTCTCTCATCTGACGATTTCATCTTATATCCGGGAGGATTAGAGAAGACCTCCGTCTTTCTTACTCTCTTTCTCTCTTTCTCTCTCCCTGACCGTTTCATTACTCATCCTATACGCGCTTCGAGATTTTACGTGTTCGTTCCGTTGTCTCTCTTTTTCCTTCTCGCCTCCTCTTCTCTTTTACCCCGATCTCTCGCTCGGTCTTACCCTTTTTATATTCTTCAGAACCCTCTCTTTCCATTACTGGACGACTTCGCAATATTGTAATGTGAAGCACAATACGTTGCTCTCGAAGAGACGCGCCGAGCGTAGGAAAAGATTAAAAAACGGGTGTGATACATCTTGCGGGAGGGACGGTAACATGCACGGTGTTAACGAGTAGTGCAACGCGCGGCGCGTGTTTTGTAAAGTAAAATTAAACAGATCGAATCCACGAAATCAAACCTGAGAATCGCGCTGTTGATACAAACTTTGTATCTTTCTATTGTACGATAACTATCTGAAATAACACATGCAAGAGGGCGTCTTGAATTACAAAAACGATTCGGCATCTCGATGTTTCTGAGGTACAGTTATCGTTTGCTCGGAATTCTATTTCTGCTCGCGAAATAGTCTCGGTCATGTTGGATTTAGTTGAATGTCCGAGTAAGCGCACGCGCACATACACACACCCTCGTATATACATGTTTCATTGGTTTCTTATTGTCACCTGCGCCGAAAGCTCATCTCGTAAATGGATCAAGCGCGCGAAATATTTCTCCGACGGTAGCTTTGATAGGTATTCGCACGCTCAGCACTAGCTGCCCCAGCCGTGCAAATTGCATTTTTCGTGATAGATTTGTCTTTTGCCGATCGAAACGTTATACTGAGAGCTTTGGCTATCGTAAATGATGTGAGTCCGGATGAAAATTCGATCGTCAACATCAGGTGAATTCAAATAACTAATTTTGAGGAGCAACGAGTTAATAAAATAATTTGCTACGGCAAATTTTCTCAAAAGTTCACAGAACTAGAAAAATATTTCTAACGTAAAATCCTGATTATGCAGGTTTTCATATGTTTATTATAAAAATTATGCAACGCGCCACGGAGAGCTCGGAAATATTTATCTTTTTCTACGTTAACGCTATGCTAACTTTATCCAAGAGACGCAACGAGTTTCGCGGAATGTTGGGTAACCCTTGACACGACTCAGAAATCCAGCAAGTTCCCGGGTCTTGACTATAATGCTCGGTGACCAGAAGTAATCTCATTAGCCGTGTCGCAAACTTATCTAGCAATTCGCAAAGAATGCTCGGCTAAAATATGTACTTAAACGCGTATATTATATATATAATTGCGCGAGCTGTTTTAAGGTTGCTTAGATAATTATGCAAAATTTCCATCCCGCAGAATTTAAATTCCGATTTAATCGGTTGAAGGTGTTATGCTATTTGAAATAATTTCCACCATAGATTTTTGGAGAGAGAAAATTTACATACAAACGCAGTGTTTCCTCGCCGTGAAAATATATTCCGACCTTAATGATCTCGAATCTGCAAATGACGTTACGCGCTAATTACGAGTTCGCAGTGTGTGTATATGTGCGTGTTGCCGCACTTTAAAAACAACTTAATCGCGCACAGAAGAAACACCTACCAAGATCTGCCAAGAGATACATTAAACTCGCAGACGTTTCACGCTACACACAGAGTGCAGTAATGACAAAATCAGCCGTACCTTACAATCCAGAACAAAACATTAACGGAGCAGAGGGAATTCACGAACCGCGCGCCATATGGCGCGGGGGCTTCCCGTGCAGGAAGCTCGCTAGGGTCCGCGAAATTAGCCGCAGATACCCGGGATTTCGCTTGCATAAGCGCCGTCGCAAAAACTCAGAATTCGCGAGAAGGATGGCTCGCGTAAGGTAGGGGAGTTATAGCGACAGATTTGCAAGTGGATACAACTGTGCAGGGTCGGACGATGATTTTTCCGAGCTCTCAAGCTGCTAATGCTATATCTTGAAGAATCCCTCGTTTCAGAGAAACACCTAAACAGATATCGTCCGCGAAAAATTAGATATTTTCTGCGTAACATAATTCAAACAACACATTGTTTAGCGCGTCTTGATTCGCGAAGAAATGAAGTTGAATTTTCAAATCTTCTTGCGTTGTATCGCAAGTACAGATAAATAAAAAAAAACGTCGAAGACAACGTGCTTCTTTAAATTACGCAACAATATGTGAATTTTTTTAAGTATAAATATATGTAACAAGAACTACAAAATTATGTGCAAAACTTCTCAATAAAATTTCATAACAACTGCGAGTCTTACGTTTTTCTCTCTGTTGGGAACTTAAGTTTTGCGTTCTATACACAAAGACGTCCGTCCCTGTAAATATAACGCTGTAACCGTAGAATAGGACATGAGAGAAAGAGAATACGAAACAGCAGAGAAGCGAAGAGAGAGAGAGAGAGCGACAAGAAAGGATGAGAAGGAAAGAGGGGGTAGAATAGCGAGAAAAGAGAGGAGAAGCGAGTAGTAAGGCTCTTGCAAAACATACGCGGCTGAATCTGACACATCCTCTGGCAGTCTGTTGGCTTTTCCAGGATGGCGAGGGGGCGTACAAATCTAGACGGTTACTTACTGACACACACAGCATTTTGCTGTCGTGCCGAACTTTCTCTCACTTGCGCCCGCGAACGCATAAGCTCGTCGCTCGGCTCTCTCCCTTCGGCTCACTGCCTCTCATCTCCACCCTCTCGACAGTATTGTATTGTATTAAAGCTGCGGCTCGTGTTGCGGCTTGACAAAAGCAGGCGCGCGACCTACCCCCGGCGCGCACTCGGCCTCTTCTAACCCATCCCTGTATACCCTTGCCGCGTAATCCACCCATCTACCTCGCTCTCGCGCATCCCGTGGCGCTACAGAACCCGGAACACACTCTATTATTCACGTAATTTAAACCGCAAATGACAGATATCCTAAATGCCCTTCTGGTCAGGCCCGATCGGCCGATTTCGATTTCGGCCAGAGACCTGTCGTTTTGTCAAAAGTATGACAGCCGCAACAGGCTAATTAAAACACGTGCGCAAGACTCGCGGAAAATATGTGCTACGAGCGAATTGTCACGAGAATAATCGAATTTTTTTATTGATACAGGGACATCCCTTTCACAGACACGCGCGTTACATCGCACGTATATACTTTTTTTATGTCATTTTACAATATTTGCTATTAACTATTTAAAAATTTTGTTTTAAGTGTAATTACATATACACAGTATAAAGGAAAATATTTTTGTCGCTTTTAACGTTTTTGCACGTGTTTGTACATGTCCAAAACACGCCTGTTTATGTAAAAACGCTTGTGTACATATGAGATAAAACTATATATATATATATATATATATATATATATATATATATATATATACACATATATATGTATATATATATATATATGAGATAAAATATTCAACACTATTTGTACGTATAATATTGACATGTTAATATAAACAACGTAAACTGCACATATTCTAACTTCAATTTCATATAAACAAGATATTACTTTTACTCTATGTGTTAATAACGGATTTTATGAAAGTTTAATTTGTTTTTTAATTTTTTAACTACAGTAAATACAGCATCCTTCAAGCAATTTTCTTTAAATAAAAAAATAACGTTTTTTTAATTATAGAGAGATAGAATATAAAAAAGTGAAGAAAGATAAAAATGTGAGAAATAAAACATGTATTTGTACATGTTTAATATTTTTCCTAAAATAAAAGTTGGAAAAAAATCTGTAACATATATGTTTTATCATATTTTTTTTATCAAGCAACTTATATTTTTGGTTCGACTGTCACGTTGACACATTAGAACTATCCACTTTTCTGCCGGACGATTTGCCAAACTTAGTTTCCACTCATCATCTTTCTCATTCCTGCGCTGTCGTCAAGTTTCAAGATGAACCTCGACCGCGACTCCATCAAAAGTGCTTCCAACCCTTATCAGACGCATCTGACTCTGACACGTGATTCGAATTTGCCGCCTACCTGCGATGTCAGCGGAGCTCTTTAAAGTTATGACGTACACCTATATTAGGAAACCGCTTTGAGAAACATGCACAGTTTTATCAAATAATGATACTTATTCTTAAACATAAACAAAGCAATATGTAATCAAGTTTGCGCAATTTTCGAGAATAACATATTTTTGACATGATAGCTACAAAGGCACACGGCAGTTTTGAAACACGAATAGTTTCCAAACGCGACTATATGTGTGTGTGTATGTGAAAATTATTCTTAATAAATCTCGCGCGCGAGAAGTGTAGCCTGAAAAGCAACTTTTCGCGACTTTTCCAGTAGACGACATCCACGATGCATTGCTCTTAGTCTTTATACCGAGAAGATGCGTACAACAGTTCAAATTAACGAGAGGCTTTTCGTGTATCTTGGCCGTTATTACAGTGTTAAGTTAACGCACTGTGCTTAAACCCGTATTTACGACAGCTATGCAAAATCCTATTGTCCTTGAGCGGGAATTTGCATTGTCGATCGATAGAGCGAAGCGTCAGACATTTTTAATTTATCGCCACACTGCGCAACTACCGCTCAGTCGCGACTATGTGCAACTATGTTCATTATTATTTTATTCGCTCACAATAAAATCGCGACACATTTAAAAAGAGAGTATCACTGGAAGTTTCAAGTTCAACCGTGTTCTCGAATTATATAAAAGAATATTTCTCACGACTAAAGTTTCATGAATGAATCAAAACAGACGCACATCACAATATCAATTTTTTTAAGCAAAACCTTTTACATGTCGTGCTCTTCTCTTTTATTTATTGCCGTATTAATAATCGATATATACGCTTTATATCTTACTTAAAAGTTTGCTCTTACACAAACTTTTATTTAGTCTTTTTTTATACAAATGATTAATAGACAGTACTTAATGGGAAAGCTGCTATAAATTATAATAAAAGAAAATATCTATAATAGAAGAAAGTAATAAATATAATTATAAAGAAAAGCTGTGTCATAAAATTGTTTGAGAGCAAATAAATGTTACAAATGAACATTTCTTTTCTAGACGAGACATTCTGATATTTTTCTTCGTTCCACCAACAATATTACCTTTTACGCTCAATCTAAGCCCTCTTCTTTTTGTAACGAGAAAGAAGAAGGACGGACGAGTCATATGTCGAAGGTAATGGCGCGTTAGTGAGTGATTTGTATCCACCTGTCTGTTTTTCCGTACGTTTATATTTTCTCCTGTTACTCCCTCTTGCGTATACAATTTGAATATTTTATTTCTGAAATAAGATATGTATAAGCGCATTTTGCGATTTTTTTTTTTTTTTATTTTATACACGTGTCAATCTCTCAGGAGAAATATATCACAAAATCTTGCCTAATATTGATACGAAATGTATTAAACCTAAAAAAATATAACGCGCAGAGATAAAATAAGAATAGAAATTGTTATGTTTAAAAAAACTTTCAATTTTTTATTCTAATTACGTCTATAAATTCTATTATTTGGCTACTTTAACACGTATGTGTTCGATACGAATATCTTTATCTTTTATTCACCGTTTTCCAAAACGTTGTATAAACAACGTCGTCATATTTTTAGCAATCGCTGTTAACGATACGATTAAAACGATTCCGATAAGTCCCACTCTCATCGAGAGATGAAGTTCTCCGAAGCGGTGAATGCCGTCTTTGTATTCTCGCGACGAAAAAATATAAAAATAAAGTCCTCGCGCATCGTGCGCACACGAGGCTTGAATTATTTCTCCCGCAAAGCTGAGTGAGAAGCACCAGACCAATGGACAACTCGCTCACTTATTTAACGTGGCCCCAAGCAAACTGATCGCGGGACATGCATTGAATATTTCACACGAACCGCCTCGTTTTTTTTTTTCCGTCGCTCCGGTTGCTTTTTAAAAATTCGTGTGAGGAGCCGGCAGCCTCGATTCTTCTTTGAAAGATTGAACGGCCGTTTCGCATCCACGAAAGGAAAGTGTTTCCCTACCCAAGATGCGCGTCGTGACGCTCGTATTGCTATCAATTTCACTATTTCGCGCCCTCCAACACGCCCGTGGATACAGTATTCTGGGTATTTGTCCGAGCACGAGTTACAGTCACCAACAACCCTTTCAAGCATTGATGAAAGCATTGGCGGCTCGTGGCCATAGGGTTACCGTCGTATCAACAATTCCTCTAAAGGTACGTACATCTTTCTGTTCCCTCACACATCTCTCTCGGCAGCCCTTTACCGCAACTAATCCGCAAACGACACTTTCCCCGTGTATCTAAACAGTTTACAGATACTATAGTCAATTAAAAAAAAACTAAACTGTCACGCGATCGTGAGAGTTATCAGGTGGGTAAACTTTGCTTTAAAACTTCACTCTCTTTATGTGAGTTTATTTACAATAACAAAACCTACTTTAAACAGAGACCGGCGAATGATAAATGTTTAATTTAATGTTTTTCTTTTCACACTTTCTTTCCCTCATCACTTTGCTTTTTTCATTTTTTTGCTCGTTTTTTTTCTGACATCTTTCTCTCAAGTCTCCTCAGATCATTCCTCTGATGTCTCACTCCGTTTTCCCCCGTCTTGTGTATATTTCCCTTTTCCATCTCTCTTTTTCTCTCTCTTTCTAAACTCGAGTTCAAAGTTACGCAAACTTCGTTTAGCTTCAATTTACTTCTACTAACATTTCTCTTTGCTGAATGTGTCTTCTCACGGCCTGATGGTCCTGTTTCTTTCGCGGCAAAATTAGGGATTAAATTGTTCACGTAAACTGGCAAAATCTAACTAACGAAAGCATAATTGCCTAGCACACACAAACTGCAGTATTCTATCACTTTCTCTCCTTATCTGTTCTTATCTCTTTGTATCGATTTATTTTTTGTAAGATTATATATTTTACGCATGCAACATGTAAACTTTGTTTCAAATTTTCCAGAATCCTCCGTCAAATTACGACAATGTTGACTTATCATTTTCGTATAAAAAGAAAGATTGCACCGGTTTAAGGTACAAATACGCATGAAATGTTTATTATATTTTGCACAAATTAAATGTACAAAAAAAAACAAAAATTTTTTTATATTACATGTACACAGTCATTAAAATCTAATTATATTTAGTAATTTTGAGTAATTGTTTTAACAGGCATATGGGAGCTTACACATTGCTGCACAAAAATATGTGGGAAGCGAATAAACTATGCAGGGAACAATTGTTCAGTCGTGCCATCGACAATCTTGTAGCGTAATAAAAGTCATATATATTTAACTACTTCATAAACTTCAGCAAGTTTCTTGTTTTTATTTCAATAATATGAGTAATGTACATAGGATACAACAAAAACGACTAATAGTCTTTATTTTTCAGCTGAAACTTTTCAACTAAAACAAATCTCTAGCTCGCGTTTTTGCTTGCAGGAGTAATAAGACGTTCGACGCAGTCATTATAGAACAATTATGGTTCCAGTGTTATTACGCCCTCGTAAAGTATTACAACTTTCCGGTGCTGATGGGATTTTTGAGCGTGGGCAATTTGCCTTACGTGATGGATTCCGTGGGTAAGCATGTCGCGTGTGTAAACGCACCGAGGAACTCACGAATCTCATTGTTTGCCATCGTCGCTCAACTCGAGTAACAATGCGCGAGAGCGTATACGAGACCGGTATCGGACGAACTTTTCTTTTTCTACTGGTGTTTCGCATCCCCGAGGGTGAGCAACGAACGGCAGCGAACGTCCCCGTCGTTACCGCGCGCGGAAATTGACGTAAATTGTCGGTAAAGCAGAAAGTGCGAGCAATTGGAGACTGGGGATCTTCGTGGAAAAGGATAGATTACTCGGTAGTGCTTTAACTTGTACCGGTCCGAGCCGGAGAAGCGGCGATGGAAAAGTAGCGAGGTAACGTCAGTTCGCTGCCATTCGATTCCTTTACCTTGACGTAATTGAAGATACCCGAAAGTACTCGTTCCGAATGAACGTAATAGACCGTGAAATAGATTGCCGTGGCTGCTACTGAAATATTTCAATTAAAACCGGGCGAGTTTTGAGAACGCGGACACGTGCTGAAGTAATAACATTCCCTTCATTGATCCGACATAATCTTTCTTGGTGAAGTTTCCGAAGAAATATATGTATATAGAAAGTATCGTGTAACCTGTCTGCCTGTCGCGATTTGAGAAGAAGCTTTATTGCATAGTAATTTTTGTTCGTATACTTTAGCGAAAATAATAAAAAATATATATATATAATTATGATGGGAAGCAAAGCAAAAAACGCGATGCGTGAATATTTAGAAAATTCACGTTTAATAGTTTCACAATTAGAATGAACTTTTCTCAATATTTATTTCATACGAAGAATATGTATCTCAACATGATTGACAGGAAATCCAGATGATCCTAGTCTTAACCCAGACATGGCGTATCCATTTACGAACAGAATGGCAATCAAAGAGCGTATATGGAATATCCTTTACACAACGTGGACAAGATTGTATTACCGATACTGGCACTTGCCGAGGGCCCAACGCATCGCTAATGAATGGTTGCCCGGTACATCCGTCTACGATATCGATAAGAACTACAGCCTGGTGATTCTGGGCAACAATCACGTGTTTGGTTATCCGAAACCACTACTGCCACACGTAATCGAAGTTCACAGTTTACAAATATCAGAAGAACTCGAGTTACTGCCTGAGGTATGTGTACGATATTATTATAGTGTATTTGATAAAAATTATAAAGATTTGAAACTGTTTGAAAGTTTAACAGTTATTTTCTATAATATATATTTTTGCTTCAAGTCGCATTTAACGTCACATTTATAGCAAAACTAAATTGCAGAGACATAAAGTGAATAAATTTAACGTTTCATATCTCGAAAGTTAAACGCGCAACGACGTTTAACGATTCCCTGTCCGAGAGTTGATACTTTTACGTCGATTAAAGCTTCGCTTTTCTGCCATTCCTAAGTACATTTAGGGAAAAGCAAAAATGTGTGTGTCGTACAAGAATGATTTCTCCCGGGAAAATACATACTATTCTCGCAGGTGACCAGTAATAGTCAGTTGGAAAGAAGTTTACCAACGACTCAGCGCGCGGCGACGTAAAGGTAAACGTCATCGCTATTTACCGCGAACCGTTGTAAGTCTCCCGAGAGAGATGAGAAGAAAAATATTATTAGGAGAGTGTATCCCGTTGAAGGGAGATCCGCCGCATAACAAAAAAAAATAGACTCGAGATTATCTTTACGTAATAGTCAGCTTCGACATTGATCCGAACAATTGAGCGCGAAAAGTGAGCTTTATAGGTAATTTATACTTCGAGAAAAACAGAATTCATCAGATTTAGTCTCCACGTGTACTAAAGAGAAAGAGAAAGAATACTTAAAGAAAATGTAATTTATTAAACATTTTATAATCTTATGAAGGAACTCGAACTAAAGTTATATTCGACAATTAGTGCGAAGACAATGGCAGAGGGGTAACTGCAGTTACCACGTGATCCCGAAACGATGTAGAGATACAGAACGTGACAATGTGTGCTCGTCTTTATACACATACACTCGGACATATCGAAATCCGTGAACAGTTGTAATTAATAGAACAAAGCCTTCGGCTACACACTGCGCATATGGCATTACCATCGCAGTGCCTGCCATAAAAGCCGGACTACGTTTCGTAATTAACAAAGGAAGTTGTATTATCAGTAATATCAGTCGCATTAATAGCACAATCGGATTCACTTGTGTCCTATCACAGCGAGTAATGTAACTTTGCAAATGCAAATTGCAGCCCGGTAGATTCAATAAATAACATAAAGAGACGAGAGGAAGCTTTTAATGAGATGTTTTACAATACAATATAAATGTGGTCTCTTAAAGGAGAAATATGTGAGTTCGACTTTACGATCGAGCTTTCTACTTTAATTGTTTTGTAAAAATTTGAACTTCTGAGAACAAGATGCCATTAATTCATATGCAATACAATATAATCATCTGTTTTCACAGTTTTACATTCGTATCGCTCACGACATGCTTTGGCCGCAAGTATATCTTCATTCGTTACACTCTTCTCGGCTTGATTAAGTTAAGATACACTGAAATTTCCATTTTTATCCCAGGAGATCCAAGAGTTCTTGAACAATGCTCGGGATGGCGCCATTTATTTCTCTCTGGGCTCGAACCTGCAAACTCACCAGCTACCCATCGGGCTTTTGACCGCATTGTGCAACGCCCTGGGCTCGCTCAAGCAAAGAGTTCTATGGAAACATGACGGACACATGGCCATTCATCCGGCCAACATCAAATTTGTGAAGTGGGCGCCCCAGCAAGCGGTCCTCGGTAAGGCTGCTCAGAGCAAAACTGACCACCATCTCTTTACCTCGTTCCCTTCTACGAAAAGAGCCGGATCAACCGACGCGAAATATGCACTTACCAAGCGATTTGACAAAAAACATTTTATGCTAAAATTTTCTTTGTGCTTGAAAATAGGAAATCGATAGGATTATGAAAGAGGATCACGAGAGAATATCTTATTTGACAATCTTGTTGCTGTGTTTTTTTTTTCGCATTAGTCACGCGATCCTCGTTTACACAACGCATTTTCAGCTTTGATTTGATGGTATAATAGAACAAAATTTATAAATAGTCTGTATTTATCTAAACAATACAGTAAACATCTTATTAATCAATCCGTAAACGATAATCTCTGTGCGATAAATAAAGATCGTTATTGCTCTTGCTGGCTCATTAATATCTCACCGAAACTTTTCCAGCGCGAGTAAAATCCAAAACTCCAACTTAATTGTTCGATCTCGTAAGAATCTCGTGGCAATATATATATATTACCAAAGTGCTTAACAACTCGTTTACGATTACCGTAAACGAGTTGAGAAACTTATACCTGGATCGTTAGTTACACTCTTATTTTGTTATCGTGTAACCAACCTCTCTGGATTTTGCCATTATTCGCAGATTGGTTTAGCAAAATTCATCGTGATAAAGATATACGTATACAACAACGACGATGACAATGTACCGACTATATCGCTAGCAGATATTTAACAAAGTTATAAGTCTTCGACTTTTAGCATCGCTTTTATCTATACAAAAGACGTTAATTTTCCTTCAAACTGGATGTAACATTCTTTAGACGCGATCTTCTTTACGGTGTTTCGAGTCTTTAAACCATTTCAACTTAATTACACAACTACATTGCGGCCACGTTATTTTGCAGTGTCGCTTAACACCAACAAAACAAAGACGCAAAACAAGTTTTCCTTTACATAGAGAAATATGCGCGCGGGGCTGAATTTTAGCCGAACGAATTTCCGGCGATCAAAATGGCATGGCAACGTTTTCGAAATGATCATCAAAGCCCGTCGTCACCTCCGATCGAGAGATATCACGTTACTCGAATGTTTGAATTTTCGAACGTGGCGTTTGCCGACTTTCTCTATCGCATATCAAAGAAAAAAGTATAACGTGAAATATAAGAAAAGCCGATGCACACGTCGATACCAGACTCGCCTTTCGAAAAAGAGTGAAATCCGTTATTTTTGTAGTAGCCGTTTAAGGATAAGAATTGCAACACGCAAAAAGAAACGATAAAACAACGTCGCGCAGCAACACCGTCGCGACCGACGGAAAATACGGCCACGGTCTTGTACAGAGAGAACGAAGCGAAACGATAACTCATGACGCATGCGGCGGTGAAATTCTCGCGGGAAATTCTGACAAACAACTCCTGCTGGCAGTAACGCAACGGGCTCGATGCAAATGCACAAACGTGCACAAAGTTTTGCGCGCACATTGATAGACAGGCGGCGGTTGCCTGCGCGCGAAGAACATATACTAATGCTGGAAATGCGAATTGGTAACTAGAAGAAATGACGCAATTATAATCGCAACTTTGGAATTTCCGACGTGTAACAACCCATTATATATAACCTTTCGACCCCGGCGTTTTGGGACGTGTTCCATATCCCAACCTTGTTTCATTCTTCGCGAGATGTTTCGCTTCTATGTGGAAGAGAGAGAGAGAGAGAGAGAGAAAGAAAGATACCGTAAAATCGTATAAATTTAGTTTTAATACAAATGTCTTTGTAAATATGGAAAATCAATATTTCTTTTCAGTGATATTGAAATTAAAGTCAATAAAATTACAATTGTTGCGCATGATCTCTCTTCAAGTTCACAGAAAGGTACAATATGTGTTTTTTTCCTGATTGGGAAATATATCACATTACGTATCATGAAAAATCCCATTCCGACATTTGTGGCCGAGAAAAAATGCACATTGAGCAGAATTTCGCCGGAAAAGTCCGCGCGCGCGTTGATACCCGAATGCGATCAATCGGCCGTGAAGAGCAACGCGAAAAAAATAAATACGACAATGTGAACATTTTTATGAAATCTAGCCCATCTCGCTTTCAATTGCTCGTGATCAGTGCTGGAACTTTGCTCTACCAGTGTACCTCTTGTCGATTTTTATGTTTGTTTTTTCTTTTTGTTGCGTTTTCTTTCTGTCTTGCACACACGTTACATCAATAGTTCGACAATGCTCGCAAATAATCCGAAAAACATCATTTTACAGTATTTTATGTACTTAGACCGCTTTTATATATGCAGCGCATCCCAGAGTGATGGCGTACGTGATGCAAGGCGGATTGCAGTCGTTGCAAGAGGCAGTACACTATTCCGTGCCGGTAGTCGCAATACCTTTTTTCGGGGATCAACTTTTCAACGCACGTAAAATCCTAGACGCTGGTATTGGACTGAAACTGAACATCGATACCCTGACTGAGGACTCCGTCGTACAAACGCTCGTGGAAATCGTCAAAAATAAAACGTAAACATAGTTTTCACACACAATGGTTTTGACAGTGTAAACTTTCAAAGATTAATTCTAATATTTTTTTTGTTAAATCAAATTTCTAGTTTTTAAATCATTTTATATGTTTTACATAAACTACATTTGAGAGAATGCGTAGTAAACCAATTTATAATATGTGAATAAATTACTTAATTAACAAATAAACGCAGGATTGAATCTTTGAAAGAACTGTTAATATGTAGAGACGTACAAGTATTTTATAGTTTAATTAAACTTAATTCCACAGATATCTGAACAATATTAAAAAAATGTCGGCAATTGTGCGAGACGAATTGGTAAAACCTATGGAGAAAGCAGTGTGGAATATAGAACATGTGCTAAAGTTTCCAAACTCGAAACACTTACGATATCATTGGCATGACATGTCATGGATAGATTATAGCGCACCGTTTCTATGCTTGACTATATGTTTTGCTTGTTTGCTGAGTATATTTCTCGCTTGTATTTGCGTACTTTATATCGGAATTAATAATTTTATTAAAACCAAATGGATAGATAAAAAACAAAAAAAAATGTAAAAATTCATTGTATATTATTACTAACTATACGAATTGAGTTTCTTATACTATTCTTGATTGTACTATGAGATGGAATATATTATCAATTTTTTTGTATCAAATATATTTCTCATTGTAAACATTATTACATTTTTATTCCATCTTAATCTTCTTCTGCGTGAATATGTTCAGACTATACTTCTTATAAATATTTTGTTTTAATATAGAGAAAAACGATCTTTATTTCAAAATGAACAACTGTGAGTAATTATTTTAAATTTTCGATAAAGATTTTGTTTACAATCGATAATTTAGTAAAGTTATATTCGTAATTGTATCAACTGATAAAATAGATACTTTACTTTCCTGTCGCATTTCATGTTATCGTCTGTCGCTACAGAATAAACTTTCGCGCATGTAAAATCTATCACTAGTTACCAGAGAAAAATCTGAACAATTATGAGCGAATATATTATAAAGCATACGTAGCGTTTTTTTAAAAAAGAAAACAAGATGTATAAATGTAAGCAGCAAATAACGATATAAAAAGAAACGCGTACCTGATTACACTCCAGAGATTCTGATGCTGCTTGCTGAAACCTTGCTGTTTTTCTGACGATCACATATATTTTGAGTGAAAAGTTGCACGTCTTCATATAGTTTTCTTGGTTTTTTCCACAAGTTCACAAAACAACTATTTCAATTCTTGAAATAAACTGAATCGACGCGTGCGGTAGTTCGCTATATATTCACACACCTCTAAAAACGCAAAACATACAGTAATTTTGTATTACATATTAACAACAGCAAATAATGATTTGAGAAGATGTACTTACTTGATCACGTATAATTGTGTAGCTGCAACAACGCGCGTGCATGACAATTCATTTCTTATCTTTCGCGGAAGCACGAACTGCCGCGATATATTTTTATCGCAAACTCGCCGATTACCGCGATGCTAATTGCGTATTGTTGCGAACGTCCAATACGCTACGATACACACACGTATTATTGATATTTGCACGCAAAACGACAACAATCGCGACAATTACGCGACAAATTACGAGACAATTCGAACGTAATTGTATTTCTCCGCGTCGCGCGACCGCCATTTTTTTTTGTGCCGCGCGCTTTGCGGAAGCGCGAGAATGGTCGCGACACATTTCACCGTAAAAATTGCCGATTAGCATTTACCGGGTGCGATTATCATGCTAATTATGAATTACCCGAAACACCGGACACTACGCGACACGCGCGTACTACCGATTTTCGCGCGAAACAACAGTAATCGCAATAAATGCGGGACAAATTGAACAAAGTTCAGGCCGAAGCACAGAATTTTGCTTAATGCATAACGCATAAGACAATAAGAGAATCAACCAATCAAAGCTTAGAACAAGAAGTAGGGACGAAAACGAAAAGCTGGATTGATTGATTTTCTTATGTCTTATGCGTTACGCAAAAGTCTGTGCTTCGACCTTTCCACTCTGCGACGCGCGTCCGCCATGACTGACCGCCGCTTCGAGGACCGCGCTGTATCGAAGCGCGCGATATTTCGATTGTCGAGATATCGACGCGAGCGGCAGAACGCGCGCGCGCACAGCGCGGAACAGAACCAACTCAACCAATGAGGTCCGAATTCACAGTCGTTTCTCAAATCTTAGATCTCGTCTCCAATCTCAAATATCAGCTGTCAGATTTCGAATCTCCAGCCTCAAATTTCAGTGTGGTTGCTATTCGTGATATTCGGTTTTTCATGACCGAACGAGAGTATGAAAGCAGAGAGAAGCCTGAGGAGCGGCCACGGCCATAAGAGTTTCCGCGATAGCTTTTCGTGGACATGGTTCTATTCCGTGCTATGAGAACACCACGACGTGGTGAGGGGATACACAAGCGAGAACCGTCGTCATACATCAATATAATATGTCTGCACTCTTCCACGAGCGCACACGAACAACGGTCTCGGGCTTGTGTGCGTAGCTCCACCACGTCGGTGTTCTCATAGCACGAAATAGAACCATGTCCACGAAAAACTATCGCAGAAACTCTTATGGCCGTGACCGCTCTCAGGCTTCTCTCTGCTCTCACGCTTATCTCTGATAGAAGTCTGTGATGTGATCATAGAAAATGCAATGTTGCCATTTACCCACGCGCCATTGTGACATCCCGACTCCGACGTAGCAACGTGGCTACGACGGCGCGGCCTCGGCGCGTCCTCGGCATTTTCACGTAGTATTTTATACGGTGCCGCGAAAACGATGTGTGCACAGTGTCTGGACGTTCTGTAAAACACGGTGTGGAGCATATTGATTCTATATTGCCGTAACGCACTTTCTTTATTATGAATGACGTCAGACTTGTATCGTAGAAGCTGCCTGTGTGGATCTCTTCGTGCTAGATCGCAATTCACATTTTTGTTGCTTACACTCTCTCTCATTTTCACGTCTTGATCATCGTCTTTTTCACTGTAAACAGGTATGTAAAGAAGATACGAGAAATTTCTCTGAATGTCGCAGACAAAGCTGAGCAGTTATACGCGTTACGCATTTCTTTATACATTACCGAGTTGTTAATTAAATGTAGACGTCAATTAAATGTAGAACAAGAGAGCGGGATTCTTTTGGCAAGCAAACTTTTGTTTATTTTTCAAGAACTGTATCTCGAATGTTTGCTGAATGAAACAAATCAGTCTCCTTGTTCAAACTCGAAATTGGATCAAAATCGCAAACAAATTTCCAGTGTAACTTATTGTTTACGGCACTATCCATCTCAATCACAGTATGCACCTATCACGTGCATACTGTGCGACATAGTAGCGTCATGTGTTTCAGACATAAATGTTTTATGGACCTTAAACGACTTATCTTCAAAAAAAGTAAAAAAGGCGCCAAATACGCGTACCACTCCTATTTTTATATGTGTATGACATATAAAAAGTACACATAGTGATTTATAGTTTTCTTAACTATCTTTGTTTGTTATTTATTATTATATGAGGTCAGTTTTATTTATCTGATAAGAGTGCTATCAAGATATCGATACAGATATAAAACTAATGTGACACTTATATGAAAAATATATTATGTCCACTACAAAACTATTCTGCTACTGTCTTATTAACAAAATGATATATTATGTAATTCTCTTTTTTGTTTTATCTCATTTAGTATTTGTATAAAACAAAATTATAGTTTTATTCTCTTATTTTCGGTTTATCTAACAAGTGATAAAATAGTTTGTAATGTGTAATCACAAAAATATGTAATTTACAGAACTACTTTATAAAATTTGCAATATTTTGTTTATTTTGTCAGGCACAATTACTAATGTAAGGATTTAGATAATATTCACATGATATTACAGCTCGAGTCATGACGAGAATTCGAAAAATTTGTTGCATCGGAGCCGGTTATGTGGGCGGACCAACGTGTAGCATTATCGCACTGAAATGTCCGGAGATAGAAGTAACCGTAATCGATAAGAATAAAGAGAGAATAGCACAATGGAATTCTCACAAGTTGCCAATATACGAACCAGGTTTGGACGAAGTAGTAAAAAAATGTCGTGGAAAAAATTTATTTTTTTCCACCGATATTGAGACGGCAATTAAAGAGGCTGATCTAATTTTTATTTCGGTAAACACGCCAACAAAGACCTTTGGTAATGGCAAAGGAAGAGCAGCAGATTTAAAATATGTAGAGAATGCTGCCAGAATGATCGCGGAAATCGCAATAGGCGATAAGATTGTCGTGGAGAAGAGTACTGTGCCAGTAAGAGCGGCTGAGAGTATTATGAATATCTTGCACGCTAATCACAAGCCGGGCAATTCCTACCAGGTAAAATTATCATTTGTTATTGCAAATATTACAATTATATTTTAACACACACACTTTCTCCCTCTCATTCTCTTTCTGACTCTATGTTGCATGCTTTCACATTTTTCAATATCGGTTATTCAAGGACAAAGTAGTATGATTCTCTTGCTTCACGTCATTCTTTATGACTTCTTCATTAGTCAGATGTAATCGCACGCATCATATCAATTATTTCTTTTATGTTTGTTGATATCATTCTTAATTATGTATCGTAGATACTTTCAAATCCAGAATTCCTAGCCGAAGGAACAGCTATAGAAGATCTGCTAAATGCAGATCGCGTGTTGATCGGTGGAGAAGATTCTCCTGAAGGACAAGCGGCTATCGAAGAACTGTGCAAAGTTTACGAACATTGGATTCCTAGGGAAAATATTCTCACTACAAATACTTGGAGCTCAGAACTGTCCAAACTTGTGAGTAGTTATTTTTTTATTATTGTTACAACAGTAATCGATAAAAATAATCAGTTTTATCTAAATAGCTATAGTACTGAGTCAATGATTTTTATCGGAGTTCATTTGCATATTATGGACATGTTGTTTACACACACACACGCGCGCGCAGACAAACACGTGTAATAACATAATTTAAATTCACTATCAAAAATTTACCGATGAATTTTTGATATCGACATTTTTCTTGGTTTAAACGACAACAATATTTCATCATCTCTGATTTTAGGCTGCAAACGCTTTTCTAGCGCAACGCATCTCTAGTATAAACTCCTTATCGGCGGTATGCGAAGCCACTGGTGCCGATGTGTCAGAAGTTGCTCGAGCAGTCGGACTTGATTCTCGTATCGGTTCAAAGTTCCTACATGCGTCAGTTGGATTTGGCGGTTCCTGTTTTCAAAAAGATATTCTGAATCTCGTGTACATCTGCGAATGTTTGAACTTACCTGAAGTAGCGGCGTATTGGCAACAGGTGATCGATATGAACGAATATCAGAAATCAAGGTTTTCCGCGAAGGTCATCGAGTCGCTTTTCAACACCGTAACGGACAAGAGAATTGCTATGCTAGGTTTTGCTTTCAAGAAAAATACGGGAGACACGCGCGAATCACCAGCGATACATGTTGCCAAGACTCTTCTGGATGAAGGCGCCGTTCTTCACATTTACGACCCCAAGGTCAGTTTTTTCTTTATGCAAGATATTAAAGATTTACTCGCCACAATATCTGTGAATTAATAATTGAATGTCTAGAAGGTCAACCAGTTTCTTCAAAAATCCTTTTAACGTAAACGTACACTCCTTTTAAAAAAATAAAGTGCACTTTATTACCTAGTCGATTAATTCATTAATTAATACTTGTCATATTATTGTATGCATTTCTTTTTGACACCTTTTTCTAACAGGTCGAAGAAGCTCAGATTATTCAAGATTTGACTCATCCGAGTGTAACAAATAATCCCGAAAATATAGAAAAGCGTATCAGTATTTACAAGGATGCTTATAGCGCTACAAAAAATACACACGCTATAGTATTATGTACGGAATGGGACGAATTTATCGTGAGTATCGACACACTAACTTATAGATAATATAACTCTCGTAAGGTATTTTATTATTTTAATATTTTTAAATTATTTTAAATTTTATTATATTGATGTGCAATGTTACAGGAGCTGGATTATACGAAGATTTATACAGATATGATGAAACCTGCTTATATTTTTGATGGAAGAAAGATTTTAAATCACGATCGACTACAACGAATCGGCTTTGTTGTTCAGACTATCGGAAAAAGGCTTGCGAGATGTAAAATTTCGAGAGCATGGGGTAGCCAGACGCAAATTTAAAAGAAGACAGACCAATCTGAGATCAATACTTCTACTTCGATGATTATCTATAATTTTATCGAGAAGATTGTTGAGATTATTCAAACATATTGACGCATTTTTTTAAGTTCGAGATGTCTCGTTTCCTAATGATACACAGACTGTGCATCGTAACACTGTGTAAATGTACATTCCAGTCAGAAACGTAACTTCAATTCAAGGTCGATTCGACATTGATATTATCGCGCAAACACCGAAAGGAAAAGATTCTCCCTTCCGTTTCTTCCTCTTGTCATTTTTACGTATACTCCGACTTCTAGTAGTACGTATACATGTAAATGTACGTTCGTAAAGATTTCGCGATTCTCTGAATATGTTGTTCATGAATTAACGTAATTACATTGCGCAATTAACAGGAAACTTAATAGAAACATAATCGTCGAGAGACGATTTCCGTAACACGTCGTAAAACGTTTAGAAAAATTAAAAAATAAATCAATTTGGACGAAAATCCAATTTGACTCAACCACTCAGACAAATCGAATCACCGTTGAATCGACGTTATTTCTGACTGGGAAGTGTTACTTTTGCGTTAATATAGATTTGTACCCTCTTTCCTACAGTTAATACATAATATACTTATAATATACTTATGTAGCGTTAGGGGAGGAAGAGACAGTATATGAGATATATGAATGCTTCTTTTTAAACGGTTTAATATTATATATGTTCAAGAAACACATGTTTCATTATATTTTTTTCAATATTTTATTGAATATGTTAAAAGACCTTACTTGTACTTTGAAAATATAAAAAAAAGATAAACGTACGCAATGAAATCAAATATTTATAAAATATGTTTTTTATGATATTTATAAACGTTGAAATACGTATCAATATATCAATATTATATATTAATATATCAAAACTAGAATATATATTAATATATAACATTGTATATTAGTGTATATTAATGTTCAAAAAATAAGACTTAAGATTTTTGTGCAATTTTATATTTTTCTAAACAAAACTTTCTTTTAGAATATGTTTTTATCTCACTTTATATTTTAATTACTTTTATTTTAATACTGCATTTTAAGGAAATATAAAACTTATAAATAACTGTTGTCGAAAAAATGTTTTGTCACAGTATCAAATATATACTTTAAAAAAGTACGAAAAAAATAGAAAAACATGCCAGTTTTAAGTAAGTTTTGTAAATATTTTACGCAACTTTAATTTACATACATAAGATCTCGTTAAGAATATGAATATGTGTACGTGTATATTACTGGAAAAAACATCGTTATGATTGTATATTTATACATATGTAAAAATTATACACGTATAGATGCAATAGACAGTTACGTGCATATAGACAGTTTCTAAAAGAATACAAAATATTTATAAATAAATATTTGTACAAAAAATACAAATGTCTTTATAAGACAAAATTCCCTGGCTGTTTGTGAAAATAAGAAAAAAAGAAAAGAAACTATATACACATTTTTAATAAAAAAAAAAAAAAGAAAGTGAAGAGCAAACGCTCTGACAAAAATTTAATTTACAAGTTTATTTGAAACTGAATTTTTTTACAGCGCAAAGTGTTGCTTAAATCCACAATACACATAGGTTTGTTTTATTTCCCTGCACTGGCTGCACTAGTTCATAGTCTATCTCTTTTTATCCTTATCAGAAGGAAAAATATAAATTCTGAACTGTGCAGCCACACACACACACACACAGTTCAGGAAAATAAAACCTAATGTTTTTTTGTGCTGTATCACATGCCGACATCGCGACGATTTGACAACATTCTTTTACTCCCAAATCACAATTGGTGGATTCTGATGTTTGCATGCAACTTGGTATAACGAAAAGCACGGTGTGTGCCGCAAACTTTAAACTTTTCCATTAATACTGAAAACTACAATTCTACGCAAAATTGGTGCGTGCGCAAATCATTTCGCAGTAATGTATTACTCTGTCATTAACATCTCCGCTGTCAACACAAAAATAATGTAAAATATTTTCGAATTATGTGAAAAAATGTCAACAAAAAAACATTATTTCACGTAAAAGTAACAAAAAAGTTGTAAATTTACATTTTATCTTTATTATTTTTTGCTTTTTTTATTTTAATCAAAAATTATTATAACTCGCATTATTTTTGAGTACGTTTACACAGTACACAGCGCGTCATTGAATCGCGGAATAAGTGCGGGATCGGAGAGCAAGCGGGGCGGCTGCTCGCCAACAAGCGCCGTACGAATCGTTCGGCCCGCTTGCCCTCCGATCCCCGCGTCTATTCCGCGATTCAGTGACGCGCTGTGTACCTGTAATCCGGTCTGTAACAAATTTCTGGAACAAAACTGATCAATCGGATCGATAAAACTGATTAGTCGACCAGTGCGTTTTATTCGCAAGAATTCCGAGGACAATTAAATTCGATTACTTATCGAGTGTTGTAAGCAGTCTGTTTTCGCAAAATCACTCGGAACGAAAGTTGCGTGATGGCGCGTGCGAAACTACATACAGCCCTGCGACAATGGCAATGTGTTCGAAGCGCTGTCGGCTGACGGAGCAGTAGCAGCAACACGAGTCGCAGTTGAACGATCGGAGCGTGAAAAGTCGTTTTTGCGAGCGAACCGCGTGACAGTCGCGTTGCGATTTACGCCGACATAGTCGAGTGCTAAACAAACAACAACGACGATAATGCATCGCGAGGCGCTACAAGACACGCAAGGTCGATTCTGTTGACGCACGGCCGCCTAGTGACATCCTTGTAGGACCAGCAGTGAATTTTTTCGAGCGTGCTCCTCGGTGTGTTCGTCAGCAATAGGCCGGGCCTGTCGCGGTAGGAAAATGGCGGCGCGCTTGCTGCGGCGGAGTCGTCGCACGACGACGACGACAGCGACGAGTTGCGCATGAGAAATTGCGAGCTCGCACGGCAAAGGAATCATCCGGTGTTTCGCGAAACTCTTTGTTCTTTTCGCGCAACAATCCTCAGTGTTGTTCGATCGGTAGGGAAAGACGTCGCGAGTTGAGAGAGAAAGAGAGCCGGAGCGACGTTTGCTCCGTGCTCCAATGTAGTGAACGGCGTATACGTACATACATACGCGCGCTTCGAAAAACAACAACGGTGCGTGCGAGTGCGCGCGTATATGCAACGCGCGGTTATCGGAAACCGCGTTCCTCGCTCTCGGAAGTAGACGAGTGTCTCTCACGCGAGCGCGCTCTTATGCGAGTAAGCGCCGCGCGTTGTCAACGGCGGCGACATCGGCAGCGGCGGCAACAACCGCGGTGACAAGTGTCTCGTCGGCGGGGCATCGCGACTCCTCGCCTCGCACCCCCGCGTCCACGGTCGCCGGATACCGATGATACCGCGGTTGCCGGCGGCAGCGCACGTCGCCGCCCGCGATTCCCGAACTCTACTTTGTCGCGATCGGCATTAAGCCGTGGCGGCCAAGGCCGGCGGCCTTACGAGGACGACGAGCCGGCAGGACGATTCCACTCACGGATCCGCGACAGCGGACGGCGCGATCACCACGGCGGACCACCGGCTGCTGCGGAACCTCCACGAAGATGAGAGGCGTCCGCGACGGCGGCATGGCGAGCCTCCTCGCCCTGGCGCTCCTCTGTTTGCTCTACGCGTCGTGTCCTGTAGACGGTACGTTTTAGTTTTTTCTTCATACAAGAGCGTTTGTGTACGTACGTGTATGTGTGTGTGTGTGTGTGTAACATAATATGACGTGCGATATGCCACAATGCGTAAAAAAGTTAACAAACGATACAAAGTTTAGATCTGATTCGAATTTTATGTTTATCAGTCGATATGTGTGGCAATGCGAGAAAGAGGGAGAGAGAGAAAGCGCTGAAATATGGGGAACTTGCGTGATAATTACAGTTCACACTTGTGCCCAAGTCCACAAAACATGTTCTACCGTAGGCGAATCGCGGTATTACAGAAAGTTACAAGTTACTATTGCAAAGTTAGGGCTCGCTGGTCTCAATTCTCAGACCCTATTGGCGAAGTTTGGTTGAATTAAGAGAACTTGAGGATTTTGGATTACACGGATACACTACGTAGTGGGAATTTTCAGAAATTGGATTGTAGTTCTGTTTATTGTTACGTATATTTCTGTACATTGTTTTACGTACTTTATTTATTACTTGCATGAAGTGTGCGCTATCAAGTATATACATATATATGTATGTACATAATGTTTATACAAATTTGAAATAACGTATTTTGAAACAAAAAAAAGTGACAAATTACGGTGAATTTGCAAATTAATTGCGCAAACATCACGTGTTTTCTTATTTAAAAACACAACGTTGAACGTGACTTAACTCTAATTGCAGAGTTGAATCTAATAAAAATTATATTTTGCAAGTCAGATCAAGAAATATAATGAGCACTATTATAAAAAACGTGATAGAGAAAAAATAGTACATTATATAATATAAATCATTTTTTGCTCTACTTATATAAGAGACAATGTTTAAAAACAATAACACGGTATTTACATCGCGAAAGTTGTGTAAATAATTAAATTGGAAGTAAAAAAGTTTAAGGAACACACTTATTTGTTTTATTCAAAGCTACAGAAGGAATATGTGTGAGATATTGTGTTATATAATTATATTGCACAACATTTATCGTGAAAAATTTGTTTCGTCATTTGATATTTTCGTTCGGCAAATATCGATTTGAGCCGCGCAAGAAAGTTTGTTGTTAAAATTTAAATCGCAAACTCCGGGGACGAAACAAAGATAAAGTGTTTGTACCACATATAGAATCTCCTCGACTTTCTCGTTAAACTTTAATATCGCAGTCTCAGACCTTCGATCGCTCCTATAACGAAAAAAGACCAAACACACATTGAACAATCTGAAAATTTCTTGATCACGTAATCATTCAAATTTTATTCTACAGAGTCTCGTCTCGTCGATGACTCGACTCTGGTGATTTAATATGGGCGAAAGAGAGGAAATCGCAAGATATTAAAAAAACGATTTCGCGATGAACAGCTTTGCTCGAACGCACTTCTGTTTGTCCCACGCGTTGCGCTTTGTGGACGATCCCTCTGACGCAGTGTGCGTTTTGTACACGCGTGTGCGTGAAAGTCTCTCTCTCTCTCCCTTTTTCTCACTCACATTCTCTTTTTCTCGCTTGCCCTCGCTCTCGCTCTTTCTCTTTTTATGTTTTTGTCGGGTTCGGTCTCCTTTCTCGCTCGTTCTTTCTTGTCGTTCCCGTGTAGCTCGCACACGTCCCTGTCTCTTCTTCTGTCTCTCCGCGCGCGCGTTTCCAGTCTCCGTTCCTCTCCTTCTCGTCCCACCCGTTCCCGCTCTTTCTCCCCTTCGACGGCGCGCACATAACGTTGCGTAAGTAACGCGCCGTCGTATACAGAAGGGCCGTTTAATCTCGTTGCTGCACGAAGTCCGAAAAGCATGCGGAAGGGTGAGCCGGTGCAGTCGGTACCTTCGACTCCGTTTTCCAAGAGCCACGCTGCTTCGAAGCCGCGCTTTAACCCTTCGACACGGGGGGTTGGAGGGAAAGGAAAGGGTTCTCTTATAACTATTTTAACCCTTCCTGTGATCGTTGTGTCTCTTCACTTAACATTAATGGCGAATTATGTGACGCACCTTTAATTAAACTTATATATTTGAATCACAATGGATAACGTTACCTCATTAATTTATAGCAGTGAATAAAAAAATTAGAGTATTAAATTTTTATATTAATATATATTATAAAAATAAAAATAACAACTTACATTAACATTTTCTATGTAGAGATTGTAAATGTTTTTTGTTGTATATCAGGGATTGTGATATTTAAAAATTTTAACTCTTAGATACACAAGTTGTCCGCGTTTTTTTTCAGTCTCTACGCAAATACACAATCGTTTCGAATCATGTGATTTGGTTATCCTCGCTATAATCGCTATGTTTGCTTCACGTTTGCTCCCGTTAAACAACTGCCTCGTTCACTCCAACGCACGAGATAGTACGCGTGTAAGCAATGGGATCTATGCTATTTATTGTTCAGATAACTGTTACTCTTCGTTGTGGGTGAGCGATCGCCGGTTGTATTTCCCTTCCGAGATTTTTAGTCTGTATTCTTAGCGCATCGAGAAGGAAGAAAGAGAAGAAGAAGAGTTCGTAAACCCCTTGATAGATACGAGGAAATTTTCAAGTGAAATCGTAACGCTAAATCAAGTTTTACGCAAGTTGTTTATTTATGATACTATTAGGAAAAGACAACACATTTGAAGAATTTGAAATTTAATCAGTTGTAAGTGATGTATTTATTTATTTATTTTTTTAACTTTTTCGACAATATCTTGACTTAAATCAATCAAACGGACTTATTTACATACAAATGTATTTGTTTATGCCGCCATCATGTCTGCGTTCTTATCTTCATATTTAATTAAGATGTATTCTGCGATCTGAGTGTTTCTTTAGTCGAGCTCCGATTAGAGCAAGAAAATTATTAAATAAATGAACGATTTTGTCTCACACAATACGTATACGTATAATTAAAATCTTATTTTACATGTAAAAAAGCAAATAAACCTCGAGGAACAAGTGCAAAAGAGCGAATTGTGTGTAAATAGCATGAAAAAATATTTGATACTTGTGTCATTATAAGAAAGACTTCGTTCGGAAACACTCGACTTAACGATATCGTTGGCGTAATGAAAGGAGTTTATATTCTCTCTCTTTCTCCTTCTCTCTCTCACATACCTTCCGCGCTTTATTCGTTCTCTAGTATCTTCGTTGTACCCCTCGTCTTACGATGAGACCGATGGCTCCGCTCTGATGGATTCGATGCTTGGTAATTGTCGTGCATGCAAATCGGGCTCTTGAATCCTCATTGAAAAAGCAGCACACGCTCCGACGTTCCTGCGACCGATAGTAGACGAAAGACTTGTGCACGACTGCCTCTTCGTCCCGGCGGTATACCTATACGTTGTTATTCCGCGAATTCTTACGGGTCATTAGAGTTTACAGGTTGTCTGATAAAACGGTTGCGGATCCGGCTAAAAGACCGGCTACGCACCCGCGCTATCGCTGCTACAATGTTAACGAGATTCCATGCATATACAACGTGTATATACACGGCCATAAAACATTCTGTCGTGCGCACGTAAAGGGAAATATTGACTAATTTTTCTCGTAGAAAATGTATTTATAAAATTGTGTTATAAAAATAACTCCGGTTGAAAATACATATTAGAAGAAATACATTTTTAACGAACTCTCGAGTTTGTCAAAGTTTAATGATAAATACTGATATTGTGTTATTGATTAATTGATTGTAGTATCAAATGTATGTACAAAAAATATATATGTATTCGCGTATTTGTGTTACAAAGTATTTACAAATATACAAAATTTTATTTATTATGATGATGTACTAATTATATTAACTTTAACTTGCAAAAGAAAGAAAAATACATTTACATGTACATTTTTTTTGGATAAAACAATCACATTTATTGTAAGAAAAATTTAAAAGGCTTTATACATTAGAATCGTAAAACACGAGCAGAATAAAACTTTGCAATAACATCAAAAGCCACATCGACACGAAGCGCCTTGATAAGTACCATTACATCGTGGCACGTTGTCGTGTTTGTAAGAGCGTCGTATATCTCTGTCGTAATAAGTTTTTGGAGGTAATCTACGATCATCGCGTCATTCGCACAAAAACCGAAGTCTCGCAATACGCAGATAATATTTTAACTCGCGCGCTCTGTCTTTACTGTTCAATAAAACGTCCAAGTCATAATATTTCCTCCCACGAGAGATACGAAGAGAGATCGAATGACGTAGATTGCAATCGATATCAGATAATGAAAAAAATATCCGTCTGTTCTTCTCTATCTCTTGATGAATTAGACAGCGTCTAAAATACTCTCGCAAGAAAAAAGATCGCTAACAGGAGCAGATGTTATTTCCGATATAATTTATGTGCAATTTACGCTCGATAAGTATTCAGTTTAAAACTATATTAAATTTAAATTTCTTTCTAAAGAAAAATTAAAACAAAAATTTTCTTTAACTCTTTTATTATCATTTGTTTCGTACAAAAAGAAAATGTACAAAAAGAAAATGAGTAAATTATGCGATTGTAAGAGATTTTTTTATTTTAATAAGTAGCTGTAAATAATTTATATTGTAAAAAACAACTTCTTATTATTGTGCATATACTAGAAGAGTTACGCGGAATATTATGTAAATGTGCATGTGTGTGTACGCAATAAATCTGCTCTCCTCAAACGGAGCTTAATGCAGTTCCGTCGTGTTAATGAGAAAATTACATTATAAAGCATTTAAAAAATGACTAATACTGATTGTTATTATGTAAATGTCATCTGTATTCTTTTTTATCGTATCAGTTAATATTGTTGCGTCAAAGATCTTGAGCGTTCTTGCTCTCTTGAATACGTTTCAACTTTTTCATCATTAAATAAATCATCATTTGTTATTCAATGTGTTAAAAAAAAACTAACATTGAATATATAAAATTTATAGCGTACGAAAACCAGTTTGTATTGAAGCTAAGATCGCGGCTGTTTATGTTGACCAATAAATTGTAAATTATTTACATCTGGAGTGAGATCGCGCACGATAATTATACGCGAACATCGTCGTACGGAATTAATTATCAGTCGATCTGATACGGAAAATTCTTTTCTTATTGTCACATTTCGTGATACATTGCGGATCATTACGATATTAAAACGCATCTGTCTAGATATATATTTCTGTATAGCACAATCGCGCGATAATTATACATGATATTTTTTCACAGAAATTGTTTTTACATGCATAATTTAACATGCATATTAACGCGTGCGCGTCATTTATAACAATGTCACAAAAACTTGCTTTTCTCGTTAAAATAATTTCCGCGTTTGCTATTAATAGCAAAATGATTTCTTTCTGCAGTGTATCACAAAAGATGATGAAAGAATTTGTTTTTTCACTCTCAAGTTGTACATATTTTGTCAACACAAACATTTATCATCTGTGCAACTGAACCGTGAAAAATACGCAATAGGAAAACTCGCACAAGAATCAACATGCAGGTTGCGAATTCTACAAAGATTTCTACTCGAGAAAGATTCGCAAAGAAAGTTTTTACAAGCTAAAGAAAGATGGCTTCGTATCTTGTATTCGCGATGTGAGTATATTTTAATGACTTGAATTGAACTCATTTCGTCAAATCATACCGCGATTGAAAACGTTCAGAGAGAAGCTCTTAAGTCAGAGACCATTTCACGAACTTGTATATTTCACTTTGCGAATGCGGAATATCATCTCCGTTGCACACGTGTACACGTGCGCATTGTGTGTCGGACGTTGAAACGATTTCAGGAGTTTCGCGTTCAAGTTACGGAAAGTGTGGCAGTTACACGTAAGACACATCGCCAAAGTTTCGATGCGCTTATCACAGGTCTGCATTAGCTACCCTATAGAGAGAAGTAGCTTTACCTGAGTGCAGTCACTCGAGCTCCAAGGTCTTTGAGCCCATCGTTTTTTTTTTTTTTTTTTTTTTTACACACTGTCTATATTTTCTTCTTTCTGTCTTGATGAGTAAAAAAAGACGAGCCTGTCTGTTCATATATATGTATAATGAGCTTTATGAGGTCGGGCTTTTACTTCTTACCTCTTATATGTCTTCAGCTCTCTTTTTTTGTTCTTGTTAAATTTCCGAACAAAATTACATAGCGTTTTATTTGATGTCTCATTTGGTAAACACATGAATTTTAGATACAAATTAAGTTTGATAACAATTTTTTAATCGGAAGTCTAAAGTACGAATGGAAAATATGTTGGATTTATTTAGGTAATCTTTTAGCTTAGTCTGTAATAATCTTTGGACGTAAACATGTATCGCGAAGTAATTGCGATCGATACAAATATTACATTTAATGTGTCTTGAAAACTAATACGTCAAAATATTTGCAAAACTTGCGACAATGTTATATTATCGTAAAATAAACTGCCTCTCAATTGTGATAAGTGCCGTATAGCGTTTCACGATAATATCTTCCATATGTCTTCCATTCCATGCCGAGGCATGGCACGCAAGCGCTCTTGCGTAAAATTTATTTTCGCCTCCGGAATTCGATATCATCAAATAAATCTCACATGTGTTTTAACAAAATGTTTGACAACAATAATTGTTGTTGAAATCCAATTAATTTAATTCTCGGCTAATAAAGCAAAAATTTTGATTTTTATTATAAACGAGATAAATTTTAAATCAAGGCGTTGATGAAATCATTACATCCGTATGTTTCTTTTCAGGACTGCTGAAGTGCTATTGCGACATTTGTTCGGAAACCAATCACACGTGCGAAACCGATGGCTATTGTTTCGCCAGCACGAGCCTGGAGAGGGAGCCTGACGTCATCACGTATGCTCGGAGGTAATGTATTTGCACGTGTATTTCATTGACGACCACACTCGATTTACACTATACTCGAAGCCTCTTTTAGTGACTTGTTCCTCCCGGTCATCGACATATGTGTCGTCAATCGGGCAACATTTGGATCGAAAACCGGCAATCGTTCGGTTTCCGATAAAAATTTGTAATTCGCTCTCTCTTACCATCTTTATACAATTTTCTTTAATTTATTAAACATTCACCTACGATACCATGATTGGTTAAAAAAAAAAGTGTACATAAATTACTGGATTATTGGACATTTGCAAAATGATTTATGACGCGCGATAGATTAGCAGCAGCGCGAAAATCAAGTCCGTCTCGAGAGGAGGAAGGTTTTACACGGTTACATTGCATCGACATTTCATAATGAATCGGACTCGAGTCATTATGGCGTCTGGTCTGATGTTTGTTAGCGTCCACCGGTCAATGACACTAATGTCAGTGCAGATTTTCTAAGCTCGCGCTGCTGGCGAACCCGGGATCCGGATTCGTTATCGACTTTGCACGCGTTATCTTGCATAAACTTATCGTATGTATATATGACCATGTACACGCGCTGCAACGCTGTTTGCGTAATTAACGCTGACACAAAAATCGCGAAGTGTCGTGTAGTCAAACACGCAATCGTTTCAAGTCAATAAATTTTTTTGCTATCTCGTTGTTTTTTTCATATTGCATTTTATTTAATCTATTGATAAAACAAATTTAATTATTTTACAAAGTGTTCGTATTTTTTTTCTTTTTGAACTGGATCGTTAAATGACATATTATTTTGTTCACAAAAACCTTTTGTTAATATCATATTTGTGAGTTGTCACACATCATGTTTATTGCATTTGTAGCCACTTTATTAACGCATTTTCTGATTCAATAGTTTATGGACTTTCGTGTAAAATAAATCTACAAAACAAAATTAAATAAATAAAATTTCTCTCTGTTCGATCGATCGAAAAGTTTATAGTAGCGTACAACATATGTGACGATATTTCGAAACAATTTTTATCTGACTCTGTCACTCGAGCTTCTTTGCATAATGTTATCACACGTGCATCTATAGCGCGTTTAGCGGTCGTTGTCCGAGAGAAGCGCCGCCGCTCGCAGCCTTCGTATCGGATCATGGCGGTTTCGTTTCGACGTCGCGATCGATGCCCTCATCGTGGTTTCCACGAATGAACGTTTAGCCGCAGGTTTTCCAGGCCGCGCTCTCGTCCGGGCCATGATTAGCGCCCGTTTCGGCGGAAACGAATTATTGTTGGCGGCCGGTCGTCGCGTTGGTAACGCCATACCGAACGCGCACGGCGAGATTTCAAGTTCGACCGTCTCGTGCGAGCCACGAAAATTCCGGCCGCGATCGATTGCGGGAGCGAGAACTCGGCAGGAGGGCAGAGGGTGGGCAAAATTCGGACGTATACCTTCTCTCGACCCCCGCGGAATCGATCTCGAACGCATCGAGGAAGTTTCTCGCGCGTGGGGGTAGCCACATACAAGTTTCAATTCAATCCTAGCGAATGAGGTGACACTTACTGGGGGATAAATTTTTTTTTGAGATGTCACAACATATATAAGACGAGAAAGAATTTTTTATATACGATGTGCTCTCGATTGTTCTAGAATTAGCCAATTTGAATGTCCTGAACGAGGCTTTGTTCGATTGTATAGAGAAAAAACCATATTACTTAATGTAACTTCTAAAAAGTTTGGTATAAAAAACAAGTGTAAAACGTTTGTCACTTAAAAAATACAATTATTCACGTTATCAAAGAATAATAATTTGACTCAGCAAAGCATGAGATTTTATATAAAGAGAAATCTACTGAAGATCGAATCAAAGTAAGTTTTTACATCGCCATCTGACACTGCAGAAACTTGATCTCAAAAATCTAGCAAATGATGCATCACGACACACACTTGTGACAGTGTCGGAAGAGCAAATGTACGTGACATCGAAAGGTCAGAAGTTGAAAAGATAGCGCAGTATAGCGCTTGTAGTACACGTACGTAGCGATCTCGACCTTCGATTTAGTAAAGATCGATATTTCTTTATCTTGAACGATGTCCCGCGATGCTATTATGTCAAAGATCAAGAGAACATTTCTATCGCTGATAATTTTAAATTTATATTACGTAGTTAAGAAATATTTTTATTTATTTTTTATAAATGTTTACATTTTTTAATGAAAATATTTCAAAACTGAATAAAATTTTAATTTTATAATCGTGATATACATTGTATGTATAATTTGTTTTTTTCCGGGAATTAATAAATACTGATTATATTAATTTCAAAAATTCTTGCGTCATTGCTAAACAGTTTTGTTAATTTTTTAATATTTATCATTGCATTCCCGAAAGAGGCCTCAAGACGTAGCCAAAATTGTCGGACTGTCTTTTAATAATTATTTCAACTCTGTAACGATTATCAGACGACCTGATTCGAGAACGGTGCACTCTCTCAAAATCGAACAGGGTCGACCGAGACAGTTCGCGCACCGCAACGATCTGATGTCGCAGACGTGCGGACGGGCCTCTAAATGCTTAATGCACCAGACGGATAATTCGGATAATTCGACCGGAGATCGCATTGAAAATAGCGCGACCGAGATTACTTGATCCGGCCGTGGCGTGGAAGTACAGCACAGAACAGTTTTATATGCGATCACGTGAATGCAAAATATATCGATGCGTCGCGTCGCGAACGTGAATCTGCGTAACATTTTCACATCGGGATTTTACGAAATGTCGATTACGCAAAAATAACAAATCAAAGTCGAAGGTGGTGTCGCTGTTTTTATTTAAATAGATAAATTTGTGATAATCATGAAACTTGTAAATGTAATTAATTATCTATATATATATATATATATATATATATCTATGTGCAAGATAGATAAAGGACATAATCATAATTTTTCGAAAAAAACCAAGTATTTAAAAAATATTTTTTTAAGAGAGAAAGTTTTACCGAACACTTGTACGGTATAGATAACCATATGCATTTCTAAGTAGAGATTTATTCTATAAAGGGAATTTCTATCGCGTGCGATGCGTGTCGTGTTTTTCTGGATTAAACGTAAAATTGTGGATGTTGTGACAGTTGCCTTGACCGAAGCAACTGGCTGCCGCCGGAAGAGCCTCTTTTCTGCAACCGCGGGCCAGACATCTATAACGCGCAGATCTGCTGCGATAAAGACTTCTGCAACCTGAATTTAAACCCAGTTTTGTTAAAACGCTACTCGCCCGCATTATCCTCAGGTATTCTTCCAAGGGCTCGCAACCGACGAGGGCTCGTTTTGTCACATTATTACGTGTGTATAACGTAACCTCCGCCCAAATACATAACACACTCTCTCACACTAACTCCATAGAAGTCGAGTGGATATAGCATGATTTGAAAAATAACAAACAGCAGGAGAAACAGCGTGATTCTCTGAGCAGGTGTGGGATTTTTGCATTTTTGCAAAATTATTACGCTCTTATCCGCAAAAAACCTATAATTGTCGATTTCTTTCGTACATGTAACAAACTCATAAAAATAAACGACGCGATGTAGATCTTTGTGCCACGTATTATTAACACACACTACTTGACATTAAATTTAGCTTTAATTTCAGTTGTTTTATATCACACGTTTTATATCACACGTCTTATAAAACACGTTTCGAAATACAAGCAGAATTTTTACTTCACAGTTTTAGACAAATAATTCGAAATTTGATAAAAATGTTTTTTTTTTTTTCAAGAGATATATGTGCGCTAAATAAAAATGATAATTAGTGAAAATTAAATTTAGTAGTCGTTCTGTTAACAAATTTTTGGCAAAACATCGTCGAATCGCGTTTTAAAACAGTGTGGCTTTTTCGAACGTGTTAATAATACGACACGCAGAGCTCGACACGACTCCGACGTATTTGACGCACGCGCTATAATGCGAATCGACGGAGGCTCGTCTTGCGGAATCAATTACCACGCGATCGGACGTAAATCAACGCTTGCGTCAAGAAAGATATGACGACCGGCCGAGAGTTTTCGTGTCCCTTGCGATTCATGACAATCGAATCGCGCGTCGCTGTGGCTCACCTTGACGCGCGTGTCGCGACGAGGTGCAATTTGCATATGTTGCGAATGAAATTTTACATCACGACGATACATATGTAATACATCTAAACGGTGAACATTAAAAAAACTAGAGCTATAAAATCCGAACATAAAAAAATCTTTTGCTGCGGTGATGTAATCGTTAAAATGTCACACGGGACAAAAATACTAAATAAACAACGTTATTTTGCGCGATGTTTAAAAGACAATAATTTAATTTGTGATTTAATTACTCGATTTAAACGTGTTTATTCGGAAATATTTCTGAGAAATGTTTCATCAGAGATTGACGTTTAACGTTAAAAACATCTGAAAAAACATTAAAAATCTATAAACGACCTGATAAAAACCATGAAATAATTATATTATGTACTTGAAATATATAATTGCAGGTATATACTGAGCTTTTTCGTAGAATAGTCGAGTTTGCGAGATTCCGACTAACACAAATTGCATCCTAAATAATGTCCACCGTTTGTCCCTAACTCACATTTTCTTTGCTGTGCCGAGTTCGGTTTGTTGAGAGAATGTGCGAGGTGTGCCTGCTTTGAGGATCGTTCCCGGCGATCCGGCTCGGAAAATTCGCGTCTCTCCCGACGAACTCTCCGAGAATTGTCCTTTTCGCGAGTTCGTCGGGGTTACTGTAGTAGAACAAGCCCCGATCGATATAGGGAGAGACTCGCATCACGCGAGCCGACGCGGGGCCACAACGTTGTACACATATATGTATATATATAACGTTATATATATATACATATGTATATAATACATATAATCGTACATACCGTTGTTGTACGGCTCCAACGTGTGCCATTCCGACAGAATCGCAGAATTTCAGGAATCACCGAGATATGCGCTACCAACTACTACTGGCTACCCCCACATGTCAGGTATCACGAGAGTGTGTTGAGTTGCACGGTGTTGCGGATTTCTCTTGTTCCTCCTTCTCGACTATCAGCTCTCCCGCATTCTCTCCCCCGAGTTGATTTTTTTTCTCCTTTTTTTATTTTTTCAATTTTCAGTATTTCTCTTTCGGGTTTTTTTGCTGGAGTTTTGCTCGGTTGATACTGTTGTTTTCTCGACAGCATCCACGTGGATTGTGATGCCGAAATAACCCAACGGGAGCGACACGTGCACGTATTTCGTGTGAAACGTTGCCGCTATCGTTGACTAATCGGACGTGTGTGTGTGTGCGATGTTTAGTTAAATTCTCAAACGTTGCGTTCAGTTTGTTTTGTTCAACGGGATTGTATATCTTTTATCTTGTTCGATGGAAATTGAATGTCGACGTTTACACGGATTCACGACGGTTAAAATTAATTATCTTGGAACGCGAAAAAGTAAATACCGTAAGCAAGTAACTGAGATGGAGTGAATATTTGTGGGCAAATTTATCGATATATTATTGACTAAATTAAACCAATTGGATGAAGAGACCATTGCGGGAAGTCTCGATACATTTTTGGTAGCACGAGAAAATAATGAAATGTTTAAATCTGCTTTTTTTCACATTAATTGTAGTTAATATTTAAAATATCGCCGACTTATTTTTTATATATGTAAACATGTCAGAGATTATAACCGGACAACTTACGAACGTTTACTTGTTTAATGGAGTAACACTTGAATCATATCAAATGGCATAGTAGATAATCGGCGATATCGACAAACGGAGACGCTGACTCGGAACGCAGCCGTAGTAGCGCGCTAATCTCTTTTTGTCGTGCTACCAAGACGATCGGATTCCCGTTCGCGTTGGTTTTTACCTCGAAACCGCACGAAACACGTTTTCCCCTTGATATATATCTCGTACCCACGTCGAGACGCGAACGTGCAAGTTCTCCGTTTCGTCTCGTTTTCTGAAACTGGTGCAAAATCGACTTGAAGGTGCGTGCCTAAACATCTGCCGCCGTCGCAGCCCGAGCCGCTCATCTTCTGCATGACGAGCGTCTCGCGAAACACGTCCTTCGTCATCGAGTGCTGTAAAGTGGATTTTTGCAATCGGGATCTGAAACCCCAGCTGCACCCTCGCAACAAAGAAGGTACAGTCCAAATAAAACCTGGAAGTTACGAAAACTCTGCAGGTGGCACAAGCTTATGCTGCAATTTTCCTTTTTTTTTTTTTTCGTCTTTTCACCTCTCTTTCTCTCACTATGGCTTTGTTATCTCTGCGCGAGCTGTACGTGCAATTCTTTTACTTTGTCTTTCCGTTTCAAAATTTTTTTATAGCCGGTTCTTATCCTGCGTCGAACAGTGCAACGAATCGAGAGCCATTGCTGGAGAAAGTGATGTTGTAACTAAACAGTTTACATAATTGCACTTCATTATTCTTGTATTTGATTGTTATTACATTAATGTTCATTTTAAATAAATTTCTAAAATTGCACTAACAACGAAATTAATCAGAAACACGAAATTCAGAAGACAAGAAAAGAACGAAGAAAATTATGAAGAACTTTTTTTTTTATCAGTATTAAATAAAGACAAGTTAGTGTGATATTTTGTAGCATTTTTATGAAAAGAGAAAGAAGCATTAGAACAGCAAGAGAACTCGTGCGCGAATTAAAACCGTTTCGAGCGTCTGATAAAGTGGAAATGGTTTAAGCACCGGTTAGAGCGTTTTCATGTAGTCGCAGAATTAGCCGAGTGTCGTCGGCTATTTTTTATGGTCAGAATAATGCGTTACGTCATGGTCTCCGGCAATGTACACGCCTTCATCTTGCTCGCACTATACTATCTTGAACTCGCTCTGATATTCGCTATCTGTCGTGTTTCTCGCCGTTATTTATGTGTACCTCTGCGTATATAAATGTGTCAAAATTATTTAATGATACTTTGGAAGTAAATTTATATTACGATCTACTGTGAGTTTTTTTCTGATTTAAATAAAAATTTTTAATTTTAAATAAAAATGTTTACTTGGTCGATTGTGTTATAATTTCAATTATTTACGATTTAAAAAATATTCAAGTAGCGATTAGTTTTTGCTAAACAAAAAGAAAATTTATCTGAAAAAAGGACATATTTCTCTGGATCGATCAATTGGAAATATTTTTTTAGAAATGTTTTGTTTTTCTAAAATGTTGTCCAATGATTTTGGCACACCGAATAGATTTCTCTATCCGTTACGTGCACTATATATACTGTGCAGTAGAAAGCTTCCGCGACGCTACAGCACGCTATACATGCGATGTATAAACACGCGATACATTACTTGCGCATATGCGAATGCGCTCTCTCGTTCATCGCAAAGCGCAACGTGCTGAACTATTTTACATCGCGGCTTGTTGAACCGTTATTAATTATTAGAATTATGCGTGTAATTACAACAAGCCATAGTGAGATACAGAGAATTGAATACAACTAAATAGTATCATAGTATATATATTTTATTACCCAAATTATATTATCTTAATTTCATAGTTTGTTAGTAGATTAGTTCTAGTAAATTAGTTCTGTAGTTTATCAGAGCTGTACATAGTTTCAGGATATTTTATGGCACGTATTATTAAATTTTACGTACAAGCGTGTAATATCTCTGTTTGATTTTCCTCGTCTTTCCCGAGCAGCATCATATTCAGAATATATTTACATAAAATGAGAAATATCACAACGTATTAATTTTTCTAACGAAATAATTTCCGATCTCAAAATTAGATTATCGAAATATTAAAATTGAAGATAAATGGAACTTAAACGCGAACTATTGAACTTCGATAGATTGGAGATTTATATAAAATACAAACGCGCGCGTACAATGTTTGGAAAATGATCGAAAATATGTTTTGCCACCTACGGAGCTTGTAGTTTCCTCAAGGCAATCTTCTTCTGTATTTTCTTACTTACCACAGCCCATCGTACGCCGGAAGTCCTTCTGAGTGAACTCGGAAAGAACCGGTAGCATGTTGCCACAGCTCTCTCTCCTTTTCTGCACTCTTTAACGATCAGTAGTAAGTCTCGTAGCAAGTCCGACACGCGTTGATCCACGAGAAAGGGTGGCTTTTGTAAATACTTCTTTCTCTGTCTCCTCGCCCTTTCTCATCCCGTAGAAAAAAAAGTAACCCTCAGACTCTCTGCGAAAAAAACACTCTCTGCAGTTCTTTGTATTAACTTTTTTTCACAACAAACAGTACAAACTTGACACGACTTTGTTATTATTAGTGTCGAGGAACGAAAGAGAAAAGTGACACGAGTTCTTGAGGAAACAAACACTGCGACTTGTGCCAGATCGAGATCGATGTTTTTATTGAAATTATTGTGTTATTGAGATTTATTTTTCGCAATTCTCATGTCGAGTTTCCTGCAGTAATTTCCTCGCAGTGTAAATACAAGACTCTTTATTAGGGAATCTTCTTGAGAGATTGTGGGAGTTAAATAGAATTGAAATACTATTGTCTCTTCTCTCTTCCGCGCGCATGTGCCTTCTGACTTTGTGTAACTATCTTTGTATAACTATTGTATCTCTGCCGTTTAAATATTTTTCTATGCAACACTTGAAGTGCATACTAAAATATATATCTTGTTGTTTACGTAAATAGTACAAAATCTCTTTTCTCGTCAATGTTTATTATGAAACCCGATTATTGTTCAGAGTGCGTGTCGCAAGATTTGCATCTGATCTATTCGACATATTGTCGATAAAAAGTTTATTTTTGTCGGATATGTTTCGCACTTACAAGAGATATGGAAACCTGATGCGAATCTTACGATATGCGATATCTTACGTTTCTTCTACGTATGTGTTTAAGAAATATGTGAGTGAATTTTATAATATATTTTATTTTTAAATATACACATTTTTTAATAACAACGCATTTTTATTGTAAAACTACAAGCTTGTTTACAGCTCAGCTGTTATTGTTATTTCCACAATATTTTGACACATGTTTTCTTAGACATGCGTAGACATTTCTGTTATAAACTTCATTGACAGCTTTGATAGCTAACTTCTGAATAAGAATCTTTTTTCTCAAAATCATTGTCATTTCTGTTGTATCGTTTTATCTCTTATTACTATCCATTACACTAAAATCATATCTGCGTAAAGAAATCAAAACCAGAAAAAAAATTTGATGATACATTTTTGTATGGAAATTAATAATTTGCATGTTATGTCATCTTCACCGTTCACGAATAGCGAAGAATGCTTCCATCATTTTTTGGCAACGTGAGTGCCGAACACGCAATTTGATTCCTTTTTCGCGACAGTACTCGTGATACAAATTATTTTCCTAGGTGTTACGATAAGATGAGGTTCTTCCCGGACACCGAACGGTCTGTCTGGTGTGACAAGAAAAATATACTAAGCGGCCCAGATGGCATCAAATTCGCAGTCGCCTGTTGCGATCATGCCGACTACTGCAATCGCGATCTAAGGCCCTCTTTTCGCTTCGCGAATCACCTCGAAGGAGGTACAATAAATCGGCAATCCAAAGCGATTGCCGCGTGAGATTTCTCGCCTCCAAGGTTGCGCCGTTCGCGAGGTTCGTTTTCTTTCCGCTTAAATGAGATTCTCGTTAAAACGAGCACTGATCAATAAACGTGAAGGACTCAATGGCGGGAACGCACACTTATTTACATTTCTACGCCATAAAATCGCGATTTATTATCCAAATTTGTGGCTTTATTTATCTGAAATTTTTTTCAACGTCCACTTATACAAAATATATGTCTTTTTTGGATATTATAAAAATATGATTGATAAACATTAATTACATTCCAATTGTTAATATTTTTGCGATACGCAGATTTTCTATAATAATAATTTGCACAATGTATTTTGTAACATGGATGATATTCATCAAGATACAGAGAGAGACAGATGTCTAGTCAGATGCATTTCCTGCCTTGTCTGCTCTGAATGGATCAGCCGTCCGTGATGTGATGCCAGCGATAGCTTTTGCCTCTACAATCGCTGAGTTGCAACGAGATGATTTATACAGATAACTAACGGCCACGACATGTAATGCCGCGAGATATCCGCATACAAAAACAAATTGATTAAATAATTTATTGTATATCGAGAATCGAATATATAAGGATGAATATCGTTTGTTTTTGTCAAAAACATCGATGTAAATAAACAAAAAAAGATTAATCTAAAATCTAAAAAAAAAAACGACTAAAAAAGTTTATTGCAATATTTTAGTGAGAGATATATAAAATTTTTTTAGTAGTCGACTGCTTGCAGGTTTTAAATCTATTTCTTTGTTTCACGGCGATTTGGTAACTTCGAACGTGTTACTGCATCAACAACTTACGTAACAACTTGTGTATTAAAAAGTCTCTCGATTTATTCTCTCAGCGATACAACGAGGAAAGAGCTTCGAATTCTTGGAAAACAAGGAAGAAGCATAAAAATTCAAATCAAGCCATTGAATCCTGACTGGCAAAACTTTTTTGAGATTCTAATTGCATTTAAATAGCGCGCTCGAAAGTCGAACAGTGGCGAACTTATATTTCTTATTTTTCTTGTTTGTGTTCTTTTTTTTACACAGTCTACAGAAAAAAATTATTTACACACGAAGAAGTTATTTTTATACGAGTTGAATAATTATTTGATCAAATAATCGAATAAGTGTTTTATCTTAATTCGTTCTAATTTATACTTTTCGCGAAAACGATTAAATCCGATTATTGTTCGAATTGCGCTTCGAATTTTGTGTTTTGCGGATCGGCGGGAAAAGGAACTTCCGAAGCGGCGAGACTTTGCCGAGGCAATATGCGTACGACAGTGATGAGAAAAGCGGGGGTATCGATTATCGATTTTCTACGCTTTTGTGAATTGTCTGGGCGCGCACTTTTCACACTTCTCTCTCTCCTCCGTATTTCTCCCGTGTTTCCCATTCTCATACCATTTATCTTGCTTGTGCCGAGCTGACAAGACAAGGAACGGACAGAACGCCCGCCATCGATCGGCGATTCTCTTCATTGCATTTATCGTGTTTTTCCGCTGCAGGTAGATCCTATCTTGTTACAAGATAGAATTGGACACACACTTTGTTACTGAGAATGGCGTTGCCGTTTCGTTGCATAATGCGAGATATATTCGAATTACACAATGTGTTATCTTCAGCGAGTTAAAGAGATTATACAAGTATACATATACCTATATATAGAACATGGTAAGATCCGGGTTATTTCATTTATCGTACTTTGAACTGTTGTTGTGGTGTCAATTATGAAATAATAATATCACACACATAAGAAAACTAAAATCACTTAGAATCAGAATTTACTTATTTAATTAATATTGAAGTATATTTCTTGATATTACAATTAAAATTATCCCTGAAAGTAGAACCTTAATTTTTAAAAGTTGTTTTTTATCAGAAATTTTAAATTACGGTGTCACTGAATCGCGCGCTCATATATCGCGCTCATCTCCAGTTCATGATGAAGAGAGGAAGTAGATAACATATTCTGTGTACGTTACTGATAAGATAACATCCGGGTCATATACCGGTGAATTTTGCAACCCTCTGAGAAAATCTGACAAAACAATAAAAAAACTCGAGATTACTTCTCTCGTGATTCACACATGTTATCATTTTGTATGTACAACTGGTTCTAAGTGTATGCGCGTTAATCTTAATTGATTTCTTGGAAAAACAGATTTTTAAGGATTTCTGAAAACTGTAATTGCAAAACAAAATGATATCAGTACTTTGTGTATATGTTGCTAATGTTGTTTAATATTTTTTCTATTTACGATTTATGATGCACTGCTGATACATGTGACCTTATGCGACATGTAAATCAGAAATCCGTGATTTTATTTTCACGTTTATTTGAATGCACAAATAGCAAGTCACCAATCACAAAGACATCTGTGCTTTTGCTAAATTACATCTTTGTTTGTAATAAGCATGTACAAAGAAAACAAGCTGTAATCTCTTCAATTTTAGAGAAATATTTAATGGAAAGATATAACGTATAAGGTTTCCATCATTTTTTTTTACTTTGTAGAGCTTTTGAGCGTTTTAGTTTTCAAATCCGAATTAAATAGAATTAAATTAAAAAAAGTCAAACTTACAAAACTATTTAAAAACTAATTTTTCCAAGAAATTAATTATAATGATAATTAAATGAAATCCGAATTAACATTAGACAAATCAATAATTCGAGGATATACTTTCTTTAATTTTTTTTACTTTTTTTTTGTATACTTTTCTGTACTAGATTCATAAATTTTTTAACTACAAGAGCAGTTTAGCGTAAGCGTGAAAATCCATAAAGAACATATCGTTGATATCCACAGACGAGCGGATTTTGAGCGCAAACACAAGCGAACGGTGGGCGGGAGGGAGGGAGGGTGCAATTTGCCAGCGCGAATGGAATGGTCCGGTCGGGAATATAAAGTAACGAGGCGTGCAGAAAGCGATTTGGATGCGAAGGGATGATGGGACAGGTTGGGAGCGATATTCATCGATTATACGTGCTCCAATAAATCCGCGAGAACAGCCAGTTATCGGCGGGTGCTCTCGCGGCAGCGATTCGATATTGGCATGAGACGCGCGTTATGCGCTCGCTTTATGGAATTCGAACGTTCACGTGTGGCGATTTAATCAGCTCCGATGAGGATTTATTGACAATACGAGGATAATACTTTCGCATTAAACCATTAGTTACAACGTTGTCAATATTGAAACATATCGCGCTATCAATTGCGCGGAAATCTCGTGATTGTTTTTTTTTTTTTTTTGTTTTTTTTCAACCAAGCTGAGTAAAGATTCTAAGAAAATTGTAAAACGATTAAAAAATATACTTCTCCTCGTATTTTCAAGTGTCTACTAAAATATATGTTTCTGTACTTAAAGATCTCTCGATGTTATTATCGTTATTAACGCTTCTACGAGCTGCGTCAAACGCACGCAAAAACTTGCCAGCATTTTATGCGACGAAACCGACAACTGACAAAATTAATTATTATTTTATCGACGTTATTCTACGAACGGGGTTCTTTAATAATGTCAGCGAGGTGCAGATCTCGTGTTATCTTCTCATTTGCTGTTGGGAAACTCTCATCGTTGTACATGCGATCATCCATCAGTGAATTGTTTCTCGCCATGTTGCCTGTCACTTCATTGAAATCTTCACAGGGATCAATATCCAATTATATTGTGATTCGTTTTACCTACATCTGTGTACGTACCTGGTTCGCAATAACCCCGTCGATTAAATTTCGCGGCTGTTTGATTCCACGATGAACCATAGTTGTTTGCTTTGGTACATTCGAATTTTATCACTTTCAGCTCTCTTATGCCGCTACATATCTCGATATGTTCATACCTGTTGGGAATTCCAATTTGAAAATTTTTTCGATCCAGCAGTTTTATTAGAAACAGAGTAGTTTGTGTTGCATGCGGTTTCTCGCATGTATTATGTTTGATTTTTCATAATTGGTCTGATGAAAACTAAACACATATAACTCTTATCAAATTTAGTTTTTGGCAAAAATTAATTATTTAGAAATTATTGTGTTGGTCATAATTTTTTTTATCTCACTGTATCAAATAATTTTATAGCAAAACTTTTCTTTTTTATTGTTTTATTACGAAACATCTTGTATAGATTTTTTAAATCTTCTTTACCGTTTATTAATGCTTTCGAAATTTTATAGAACTGTCTTTTGCGAATTGTTTCATTGTAAGAATTGAAACAAATAATGAACTCGAACAGTTGTTTGTTCGACATTTCACGTCGTTTGAGTGGCAAACTGTAAACATCGCTAACACCATCTTTACTTAACGTTTCCGTGATTTTTGACCGATTAACAGTATCTGTCTCGGAACACAATACGCCTCTTCGACGTTGCGACTCACAGGTAAGTCCAATTATGTGCTTAAGGTGCTGTCTCTAAGACCGCGTTGGAGAAACTGTCTGTAATGCGATCTACCACGACGTAAACTTTAGTTCAGGTAGAACAAAGGATTATTTCAGGTTTAACACTACAGAACACCCCCATGGTCGGGCTTCAATATGGAGAAAACATGTGATTAAATTATACAAAAACTGACAGTCTGACAATTTTTTGTTTACAATTTGCAAATTTATGCAATTTGTTACACGACAAAATCAGGTTCGAATAGATCTAATATCAAATTCAACATCAAAATCGACTGACTGCGACAATGACAAATAGCATTTAACAATTGAAATGACATTAATTGATCGAAACGCAGTGATAGTACGTTAATGCATTAACAACTTCTCAAAGATGTATTCTTAGAAGATTTTCTTTCAGGTGTGACAACGATAAGACTAATAGATCAAGACAATCGGAATGTGATCTCGGCATAAGAAAAAAATCAATCATCTGAAGAATTTGTGACATATAAAGTGTCTTTTGCTGCACACATATATTTGCTCAATTAATTGTAACATTGCACGAGATTGCTTTGTATGTTCTTCTTCACTCTTACCTACATTTGATGTTGCATGTCTTTCACGTTTCCGCTTTTCGCTTGACGCCTACGTGTCTTCTCTTTCGAAGATCTGCTCGCTCGCTTTCAAATCGTCACAATGCAACACTGATTTCGATCGGCTCGTGTACGCGCTCTCGAACATTCTCGTTTTCCAAATCCATATGTGCCAAAAACAAGATATATTTAATATCTCTCTTCACACACGCAAATATATATGTCGATAATATTTACAAAATTGTTTAACAAAAATTGCGAAAAATAAATATCGCTATCGTACGTAATCGAACAAAAAAGTATAGTATTTACACAACGTAAAGATAGAACCTAAGATCAATGAAGTCAACATGAAGTTTCGGCTTTTTGCCTTCTGGTTGCGCAATAGAGCTATATTTAAGACAATCTTTTTGCGTCCGTAAACCTTGAGACAATACGTGGCGCGCATCCGGGAGTAACGATAACGTACATGCGCGCCGCGGGTTGAATATACCTCCTGGCATAATGATGCGAGGAGCGCGGTGTCGCGTCGCGTCGAGTCATGATGCATCACGATCGAAATGAGTATCTCTTCTTGTCGATGCTTTTTATATGGGCATGTAGGAACCGTCGATGATGTGCATAATAATCTTGAATTTCATGTCAAAAAGTGTCGTCGGGCGGTGACGACGCGACGTGGGTCACATGGAAAATGGCCTTGACTATAGCACTGCCAATATGCGCGATCTGCGTTGTCGTTATGGTCTTCTATCACGTGCACATGACCAAAAAGAGGCCGGCCCGACATTTTCCGGACGACTCGCTAGAGGCTCCGGATCGGCCGATTTTGGGCGGCGTTACTATCAGGGACATGCTGGAGATGACTACAAGCGGCAGTGGCTCGGGTAGGTCAAACTAAATTAAAGTTGGTCATCTCAAAGCAGCCGTAAGATAAGATTTATGAAGGTAGTTTTTTATCCTTATTCTCAAGAAATTGTATTTTACATATTTATAACTGAAATAATGATAAAAAACATACAAATTCACAGTAGAATACTATTAAACCTTATCGAAAGAATCAAAAAAATTGCAAAGTGATTTTCTATTTTACTGTAATCTCTTTGATTTATTTCACTGTTGCGCACACGAGTTAAAATTGTGTCCTATATATTCATTTTATAATAGAAGCAAGTTAAAAACTACAGACGCATTTTTTTAAATACATTCACACTTGTCTCGTAACTTAATCTGAAATATGTAATAGATTCACGTGCGTGAATCATCGTCATATTAAAATTTATGAACAATTGTATAGTTTGCGAAAAATTCACATCTATAAAGCATCATATATCTGACGCTCACTAATAGATTTTTTGCGAGTTGCTATATTATCATCAATATGTGTGTTCGCATGTACGCATGTTTAACTTGGTCAGATATGCTCCACTAACATGACGCGTGAGTCATCTTCAATCATACTGAAATTTACGTTCTCCAATGCCCATTCTCTCTCAAGTAGGCCTGCCACTTCTGGTACAACGTAGCATAGCGCGTCAGATCCAGCTTGTGGAGACGATCGGGAAAGGTCGCTTCGGCGAGGTTTGGCGGGGTCGTTGGCGCGGCGAGAATGTCGCTGTGAAAATCTTCAGCTCGCGAGAGGAGAGGTCCTGGTTTCGGGAAGCAGAGATCTATCAGACAGTGATGCTCAGGCACGACAACATCCTGGGTTTTATTGCTGCTGATAATAAGGGTATGTTGTAATGTTTATTTACGTATATATAAATGTAAATCTGACAAAAAACAAACAAAAAAACAATCGAGAAAAAGAAGAAGAAATATTTAAAGATTGGGATCTTCTTTTAAAACTTAAAATAACTTGTATCACTTGCATGGAAAAAAAGAAAACAGAGAGTCTAATTTTGACGTATTTATACACATACAATTCGTCAAAAACGTAGAAGAAAAAGCAATATAAAAATACAATATTCAACTGAAAACACTTTATCTTTGGGAATATCTTGCAAGGGCAGACGTCGTGTAATCCGCTCGGATTACATGAAATATTGAAACGCCCTCCATCGATTTCCGCTATACATATTTTATCATCTTGCTTTATGAGTGCCGCTACAATCGGACTCGAGTCTTCGGGAATAAATCGCGGATTGATCAATTTGCTTCGTCTCAGATAACGGCACATGGACGCAGCTGTGGCTGATAACGGATTACCACGAGAAGGGCTCGCTCTTCGATTACCTCAACAGATCGACCGTCGACACGAACGGTATGATAAGGATGGCCTTGTCGATCGCCACTGGCTTGGCGCATCTTCACATGGAAATAGTCGGCACGCAAGGCAAGCCGGCCATCGCTCACCGGGACCTGAAGTCAAAAAATATTCTCGTAAAGACTAATGGTACCTGCGCCATCGGCGACCTCGGATTGGCCGTCAGGCACGACGTAATCACGGATACTGTCGATATCCAGCTTAACAACAGAGTCGGCACGAAACGTTACATGGCGCCCGAGGTAATCATTGCCGTGTGAAACATTTTTTGCTATCGAACATATAGAAAGAGATCTACGCTTATTCTATTTTCTCAGAACAATTAAACAACAATTAAAATATTAATTACAACTGTATTCATAAATATTAATTTTAATCTTGATAAGCTTAATAAGAAATGACATATGGTAATGGTAATTGCGTATAATTAGCCGGACAGTTCTATCTATTTATCTATCTAGTTGGACAGTTTTTATCGATAGAAAAAAAACTGAAAAATTAAAGAGAAGATAGAAATATAACACGTAAATTAAAAAAAAATATGTATAATCTCGAAAAAAATTAATATCAAGAAGATACTTGCGAGATTCTGCAGTCAAGAAGGCGGCTCTTGCGGTCAAGAAGGCGGCTCTTCAGCAATTCGTACTTTCTGCTTTCAGGTTCTTGAAGAGACGATAAACATGAACCACTTCGACTCGTTCAAGAGGGCCGACGTGTACGCGCTCGGTTTGATTCTCTGGGAGATCGCTAGGCGATGCAACGTCGGCGGGATTCACGACGAGTATCAACTGCCCTTTTACGACTTGGTGCCTTCCGATCCAACTATCGAAGAAATGCGGAAAGTCGTCTGCAGCGACCGACAGCGGCCGTCGATACCGAATCGATGGCAGTCGATCGAAGTGTGTATCGAAGAGATAAAGATCATGTTTGTGATAAAATTTAATGAATCGTTAATAATATATCTCTTATGATTTAGGCTTTGCAGGTGATGTCGAAGGTAATGAAGGAATGTTGGTACCACAACGCCGCTGCCAGGTTAACCGCACTCAGGATTAAGAAATCGCTCGCTAATTACGGCGCTATGGAAGACCTGAAGTAGGTTTAAGTTTTCGTCGGGTTTTTTGAAGAAGAAGAAGAAGAAGAAGAAGAAGAAGAGCGATATTGGATGTACGTGCGGATGTTGCAACTAAGAAATTCAAAGCGATAGAGCTTCCGGTATAGTATAACTCTTGCAGATATTCTTCAAGAACTATTCCGAGGAATCGCGAGTAGTCTGAGGAAGACCGGCCGGAAGATATGGGATTTCTTCATGCGAAACTGGTCTCGACTGCCGAGCAGTTGAGTACTGCACAAGTATGATTGATATTGCTGTGCAAGTCGTGTGCAGAGAAGTAGAACGGATGTTGCAAAGCTCGCTGAGAGAGTTAGTCGATTCGGACGATCGATAACGGTTGCGAATGATAAGAAGACAGAAGATTGCTTTAAGTCCCGATTCTGATATAATTATCGCTGTTTGATAATCGGTTATTCGTGCGAACGGATCGATGGGAAGTCGCGCAATATGTGTTCGGTTAATTGAACGTTCACACTCGCGTCACATTTACACGCGCAGATACACAAACTCTTTCTCTTTCTCTTTCTCTCTCCCTCTCTCTCCGCTGTATATTTATTACGATAACGCTAAGATAATAAAGAATATACAAAAATTTATTATATATAACGTTTATATATATTATGATACTAATGAGGATAAAAAACAATACACACACATTTGTATATTAATATATATAACACACACAAATAATTATGTATTATAAATATCCGTTATTCGATTTGATTAACCGAACCGAATTGACATTCGCTGTTTCGGGCGAACAAGTTACCTCAGCGAGACGATCGAATGCGTTCGCACGGATGCGCCGCAAACAAAATTGGGACATTGCGCGACATGTAAACGTATCAGCTTAGCTCCAATTGGACGTGTCGGCAGATCATGAGAAATGCCTCCTAAGAGATAACATTTTTCTATGTTGAGTCTGAAGATAATATGGAATTTATTTATGCGCGCCCGAAGGGATTGAGTTCATGTTGGGAGCATATCTTCTCTCCCCGTGTTACAAGAGAAATGCATATCTTTTGGTTTCCCTTCCTCTCGAAGAAAAAAACAAAAATGCCAAGTTTGCGGGTTGAAGTGATTACACAGGGTAGATAAAAAAACCGAACAATCGGCTGAGTAACGGGGATTCGACGAATTCGAAGAAATTGAAAAACTTGAAGTTTGTCGATAAAAGTCAGGACTTCAGGGTGAGAATCACAATGACCATGTTCAGCAGACTGAGCAGATCAGTGAGCACTTAGTGATTCTTCAATATGATTGGTTTCTACATTTAAATCCAGCGAAGATCTAAAGGCAAGATTCAATCATATTTAAGAATCACTAAGCGATCACTGATCTGCTCAGTCTGCTGAACGTGGCCAATGTTAACCTTCACAATGCGCTAAATATCGTGCAAGATTTGTGGCTCATTGTTCGGTTTTATTTGTCGACTCTATATGTATACTCTTAGTGTAGTAGACACATCCGAATGTTTTGCTCAAAGTGAGTATTTTTGTGTAATAATGCGCACGGTGAGACTTTCGAAACGTGTTTTCTTTGTAACGCAGGAAGGCTGAAATTGAAAGATGTTGAGCTCAAAAAATACGCGTGTATCGTGGCGTGAAAGAAGCGGGAATGTATGAGAAACGTGCGAGAATGTGGTAGGAACTGGACTAGGACTGATACGGGAAAAAAAGGAGAAAGAACAAATTCGATACAAAGAAAAAATTACGTGAGAGTAATATATTTTTTCGTGGAGTTTTTGCGCGTGGAAGAAAGTAAGGTTATGAAGTACAGCGAAAATGATGGGCTAATGTCCGATTTCTTCATCTCTGGCAAGGTCTCGATAACTATATCTAAAAGATAAAGTATATCTTTTTGTATATCTTTATCTAGAGGTTAGCTATCGAAAGGTATGAAGAAATCGGGCCTAAGTGGATACGCCAGACGAGCGGATGTAGTTAGGTAAGAAGGAACCAACTAGTACAACAAATATAGTCGCGAACATATTTGAAATAACTTTACGATCTCACAGTTTATATTGCTACATCACTTTTAATGATACAAGTTTTTAAACATCTTCTATCTAATAAATATCTTATCTAATAAATCGTAAATATATACGTTAGACTTACAAATAAAATTCATTCTTATTTTTTAAATCTTAATAATTCTGATCATGTAGAATGTTTTCAAATTTTTGAGAAGGATATATACACACATGGTAGCTTTGTATAACAAAGTTAAATATTCATCTATATATCCAATTCCTTTACCTCTGATAAGTTCTCGATAACTTTATCTAAAATATAAAGTATATCTTTTTGTATATCTTTATTCAGAAGATAGCTATCGAAAAATGTGAAAAAAAAATCGGGCCCTAGAAATATTTTACTATGAGGTAACGTTAATTTGAAGTTGGTTTCTTTTGCCATAACCACGTCCAAGTAGTTCGTAGATCATTTCTATCAAATCTGTCAGATGCGTGCTGGTGACGCTGGCAGCGCTTACAAATTTGCCAAAAATTATTTGTTTTATAAATTTCGTTAGATTTTGAAAGAGTTTTATAAATTTTTTATGACTATTTGTGCAATACGTCTGCGCGCTGTATTTCAGTGAGTTGAAAAGCAATTTGTAGTGCTCGAGATAGGTACGTAAGTTGGTATACCGCGAGATTGAGAATGTGACGAGTATGCGTATGGGATGTGTCTCTCTCTGCGAAACATAATTGCAGTTATCGACGAGAAAAATGGGAGAGAATGTTTCCTTGTCTGTTTATTCGTGAATAACGGAACGGATTCTCTTCCCGTAGATAACTGATTACATCGGTAATAGTGTTTAGTATATATTTCCTCTTTTTGACGAAGCGAAGAGGAGGAATACGAAAAGCGATTTATTCGGAGTGAAAGATAGTAAACGTAAGCAGAAAAACGCGTGAAGCAGAATTTAGAAAGAAAACCACAGAAAGATAAGAATCTTCGTCATCCAATAGTCAACGTAAAAGTCTGCGAGGTAACAATTATTATTATATCATAGACGAAAGAACGGAGGATCCGAACACATAATCGTATTTTTGTATTGTTTTTTACCGATGACGTCGAACGAACGTCATACTGATTTTCCTCTTCCGTTTTTACACGCTCATGACGTTCCGATCCAGTTGCATAGTTGTTTTTAGTTGTTCGTATCAAATCATTGCAAATAATTCTTAATTTGCGCAATATTAAAGTAAATCGTTATTTTGATAAATAATTGTTTTCAAATTCTGCAATATTAACACATTAGGATTATTAATAATTTATTGTTTATACTATTTTTAACAGAATAGCAAAAGATATAGTTTTAAAGATTGTTATATTTTAACGGAGAAAACAATTGTGTGTGATATAAAAGATTTGATTTCTCTCATCTTTTATTAATTTATGTTTGTTGAATATTTTATATTTACATTTTCTGGCGATCAGCAACTGTAATTGTGCAAATCAAGAATAATTTGCAACAACGCGATAGAAATGCAAATACGATATAGAGAGACAAAGATGTCTCTAAAAATCAACTGGTCCATTATCGTTTGAGAAAATCATCAAAACTCGTTCCCATTTTACTGACGGTCAAGACGAGACAGCAATGAATCGTGCGATTTGATTGCATTAGAGTGACGTTACACGATTCGTCGCAGTTCGCAATTCACCGAAAGACTGAGAATCTAATGTTCGACTAGTAGATAATGAGTAATTAAGGTTGAAGTCAGAGACATTCACTTACCCTTACTCCTTAAAGTTAGCTATAAGACTAACACTTACACTAGAGTTTGATTTTAACTTAAAATTGATTTTCTTCCAATTAATTTTGATTGACAAAACCGCGCTACTAAAAATTGGAATAAATATTTTTTTTGGAATTGTTATCGGAAATTATCATTTTTCTATTATTATTTTATTGATTTTTCGATAATCGTCTTTATTTGGTTTATTTACGTGTCTTATTCTCACTGAATTTTATTTTATATTCATTTTTCGAATCGATCGATGGATGAAATTTGTTTCTCATTTCCAGTGAAATAAAAGCACGAGACTGAATTGTCTTAACGATATTTAGGTATCTCTACTTTTTCTCTAACTTTCTTTTTAGGATAAGTATACAGTTTTGAATAAGAATTTTATTGTTGAGAAATTTTTTAACTCGGATTTTTATATAGACTTAATGAACAGAGGTTTGGGAATGTGTGTTGATTCGACTATAACCGGAAACAATAGTTGCTGGCAACATTATGTACTCGTGCGTATCTTAACGAGCGATCCGCTCCAAAGACGGAGTCTTTTGTTCGCTACCATACATTCCTGTTACACAACATGTAGGTTAATTTATCATACGTAACTAACGATAGTCCGTGCATCAGTTTGGCTTCGCGGTGACGATTTTATATTGCGCCGGATAGTGCGCAAATCCGTCAGTGTCGTAAGTGCGCGACTGATGCTTTCCCTGCAACTGTTTCCATACTGCTAGTACAACTCCCTGTGCCAATATTCGACCGAATGTTAACTAAAGCGCGAGAGAGACAGATAATAAGTAATATACAATATATTTCCACAATATGCACTCGCGCTCGCGCGAATGAGGAAAAATATCTCCAGCATGAATTTTTCTATGCATCACGCAAGTGTTTCATAAATACTAATATTTGTTGCAGAATTAGAAGACTGAATATAAAAAAAAACCAGTAGATTAAAGAAAACACATTAGATTACTTAATTCTTAAGCAAGAAGAATTTTTAACTGAAATAAATTAATTTTATTATACTTTTGTTTAACAGAGGGCAATCTTCTAAACTATATACATATAATATTTATCTGACAGAATATAAAGATGAAATGCGGAAATATAAAAAGATATTTTTCCTCTTTACAACACATTTGTATCCGCCGTCAGTTTTAATGAGAGTCACAGAAATATTTTGTCTGTCATTTGTTGACTTCAAACAATTGATATTTTTTTTTTTTACATTAGAGTACGCTAAAAATATCTACTTTAAATATATTTAAAAAAAATGTTAATTGTTTTTGAAGTTGACAATTGAGAAGATGCGAATGTTTTTGTGACCTATCTGTATATTTCCGGGCGACGATATCAACGTCACTCTTGAGCTTGTCTTGCCGTCAAATGTATATTATCTCACTGCAACTGGTTCGCCGAACCGTCAAACAGTCTGACTTGTATCTAACAAATGCCGAACTGCCAAATGATATTTCATCCTCCGCACCCTGTTCCATTCCCTGTTTAAGCCCCCCATACTTGTACAAAAGAATAACAATAAATTAGAAGAGAATGTTGCACACGCGGGCTTATGCCCGCATCGATTCCGCTAGTTGGAAGAAACTTGTACCTTTAAGGCGATTCACACCGTCTATTTTGATTTACGCTTTAGATACCAGTGTTTATAACAATTACCGGTGGAAAGAAGAAATTTGTTATCGCCAAAAATCGCATTGTCTTGGTGTTATGTAATTTATCGTTTTATCACTTTCAGATATCGACACATATTATTGCTAAGTACAATTTATAAATAATTTTCAAAAATCTTTTTATCTCTCTTTTCTACTTATATAAAACCTACATTAGTTTTGTGAAAGAAAAATTGTGTGACGCTAACAAAATTTTTTCAACTTTGTAGTTAAAAAATAATAAGTTATAATTTCTCTCATCTTTACCAGAATAGTGCGATTTTTTGATCGATAACATTACATATTATATTAAGAAAATAAGTTAATTAGGGATTAAAAAAAAATACAATATACTAAAGGTTTTATAGACCAAAAATACTTTCTATTCGTTTGGATAGTTTAGAGGAGAGATATATCGCAAAGTTTAAATGACTATAAGACCTCCGAACAAAGAGCTTTTATTCTATTTATTCTCCTCTATATTATGAAACAAATGTTTTTTAATAATGCTTGCGATATGTTCTTTATATAAGTAATCTTTAATAATCTATTATTTTTGTGTTGTTTGTTCTTTTGTAGCGTTGTTTATATTCAAAAACTCGGTTCTGGCAACTGTGTTATATATTGTAATTTCGTATATTTGTTTAATCAGGGAGAAGAGCGCTTGCGCGTTTTGTTGTGGAATTCTAAATTCTAAATATTAAGTCGAACAAAAAGTCAAAAGATGTCATCAATTGTGATAATGTATTTCTAATTGTTTTTCTAAATTATTTATTGTTGATTTTATCTAAATTATTTGTTTCGTCTAATTCTAGATTCTCTTTTGTTATTTGGTGCGAATAAGAATTGTGTGATAAAAAAAAAGAGAATTATTTCGAATTGATTTGACGAACGCGATTAGCTCTTCATTTCTTTTTAAGCATATGGATTACTTTAAAAAAAATAATTACATATTATGAATAATATTATTCTATCGACGATATAAGTTCGTAAATTTCATCTCAAGCTAGATTATCGTTTGAAAGACACGAGTGTAAAACATGATAAGTGGATACGTTTCAAATGTCACTTATTACTGTTTTACAGCCGGACTTTTCATTTCTATTCTCCGTGTTTCATCCATTTCATTGTATAATACTCTGTACATAATGGTGTAAATGTTCATCGACAACTTACATATGAATAGAAACGAGCACTTGTAATTTTCGTAACAACTCGGATGAGTGAGTGGTGAATGGTATCATTTTTTTCTTTTTTTTTTAATTGCTCGTACCATGTGTGTAACGAGCACATCTCACATCTCCCTCTCTCTCTCTTTCTCTCTCTCCCTCTCTCTCTCTCTCTCTCTCTCTCTCTCTGTCTCTCTCTTCTACTTTTCCACACACATACTCTCAAATATATAAATATAGTTGTGTCACAGAAGGTTGTTGCTGTTAAAAGTTTATCTTGAAATATGAATGAATTTGCGAGGTGTTTGTCGGGGCTCATATTGTAATAGAAATATAAAGGAGTAATAAAGTCAAAGAGTTTTCAACGTTAAGAGATACAAAGCGAGATTTATCGTGTGATGAGAAATGTATATCGAGTCGGGTGTTTTAAATATGAAACATTTGCGGAATGCGTTGAGATTGTACTAAAAAAAAAAAAACAAAAAAAAACAAAATAATAATAATAAAATGCACATAAATTGCAAATTGTAATTTAAAAACAAAAGAAGAGAATATATAGAAAGCAACAACTCTTTCTATGGACATATTTTGCTAGAAAACTTCTTGATTTGATACACGTGAAAGACTGAAATGCTTATTTTTCTCGAAGTGAAAACAATCTATAACGTTAATGAATGCCACGAACATGCGAGAAATCGTCGACGAATCCCATGAGTTACCGTTTTTTCTATAATTACTGCAATATCACAAATCTCGTGTGTCTCGTGACTCATAATGACAGCGTTCGATTTTTATCGAGAACGTTCTTTGTTTTTTCCGTTAACATAGTGGTTGAACAATCAATCTTTTAGACTGCGCGCTCAGTTTTCAATACATATATATATATATATATATACAATCGAGTTTTCTACAATCTATACAAACCGGTGACTTGTTTAACCAACCATTAATTACTGCCGCTGTATAAAGCGTGCCTGGCGGTGTGTGGATGGATATCTTAATATTGTTAATAGATATACGTACCTCTAATGTTATTAATTATTATTAACTCCTGATTTGTAATTGAGAACGTGAGATTGTTGGAACCCAAACGTACGAGATGCATGTAACGAAAGGAAGGCTCTTTGCTGTAGAAGCAAAGTTTTGTAATAATTTAAGGAAGGAATGTGATACAAAATATAAATCTGACAAATTTTGCGGATGCACGATTTGAAGAGGAATTCTCATACGCTTTGGGCTTCACAAATCTGGCTTCTAAACGGACCCTACTAATAAACGCCATAGTGGTCTGCGAGAAATAATTAGCTCGAATAAATTAAATTTACTTTAATGTATTCCCTTTTCTCTCTTTACTTATTTACCTTCTGCACTCACTTACTTTAATAGTTTTTATTAATAAACCTAATTTTTTATTAGTAAATTCTAAAATTTATTTCATTTACACACAGGAAAATAAAATTGAAAATAAAACGCAGCGATTTCGTACGTACGCATTTCAGTTTATTTATTAAATTAATTGTTGACACAGGTTATTGTGTATGTTGTACAGTGAGAGTAGAGTGTATATTGGGCAATATATTACCTATCTATATGTAGTAATAGAATAGAATTACAAAGTTAATTTAAATACAATTGCGACACGCGCGAGTAGAATGACGCGAATTGCCACTGTCTTCTTCTCATGTTCTTCTTCTTGTCCTTTTTTTCTCTGCCCTTACGCTCAATTACATCCATATAATTAAGACAAGAACATTATTAAATTTTCTTGCTTATTCGAATTATATATTGATATATTGTTTTGTTTTTAGATTTTTTTTTAGACATTTTGTGTACGAGTCTCTTAAATGAGAGAGATGAGCGTTGAGTTTTATTTTGTTACAACGTTTTCGTTGCGACGTATCGCATTTCGTTAGCCGAGCAAATTCGAATTTACGACGGGTCGTTACGAAGAAAAGCACTGCATTTCCATTGATATTTATTTGTTTATGCAATTCCAGTTGCTCCAATTAACTCCTCAAAAGTAACACGCCACGCGGCCCGTTGAAAACTCTCTCGGTTCTTATGATAATTGACGTCGCGTCTTTTCCTTTTTTTTTTTTTTTTTTTGTTATCTTGACGTGAGTTCATATAGCTCCTGTTGACAATAAATATTTCAATTCTTATAATCTATTTAAATGTGACTATATATTACTTGTTCGTCCATTAATTTTAAATATTTATTTATTTTAAGAAATAATCTGTTTTGTATAATTATGTAATTAAATTATCTCAAGAACTTAAATTATTCTATCTGTATCATATTCTACGTCAGACATACGTTTGTAAAGACGACGACGCGACGTTCGAAGTGGCAAAGGTGTTGGTGACGATGGCAACTTATACAATGTCTTGCCTCGTCTCTTGGACGAGGTACACCTGGGAGCCGGGCACGGTCGAGGTGGTGACGAAGCTGCGGTGTTTGGCACGGATCAATGTCAAGTTGCTCTCCGCCGTGTCGGCGCGATCCTCCGCGGCCTCGAGCTCTCTCTGGAAGCGACGAACCCTGGTGACGCTCTGCTGAGACATGCCTTCCTGTTCCTGCAGCTGCCTCTTGTAGATGCTGACTTTCTGATTGGCCTTATCGAGCGATTCCTGCAGCAATGCGATGTTCTTCGAGTCTTCCTCAATCTGAATCATCACTTCCTTGACGTTGCGTTCCTTCTTGCGCAAAATCTTCACGGTTTCGGAGTGTCGGCGTTTCTCCTCGTCCAGTTCGAGCTCCAGATCGCGAATCTACAATAGTGTGTAAATAAATTTACTTAAAAAATATATAATGTCAAAAACTTTTATATGGACTGTGACACAAAGAGGTACGTATACAAAAATAAATTATGAAAATATCTATACAATTGTTGTGATTAAGTAGAAAAATTTTGTGAGCAAATTTTTTTTCTCACCCTAGCCTCGAGTTTGCTGATGATGCGTTTGCCCCCAACGATAGCGTTAGCCTCGACCTCTTCCAATCTTACTGATAAGTTCTTCACCTCGATCTCCAACGACTTCTTGATAGCCTCGATTTTGACAATACGTTCCTGTTCTTCATGCAGAATTTCAACAGTGTGCTTGAGCTCGTTCTGCACTCTCTGGTATCTCTCATCGCTGACTCTCAACTCCTTGGTGACCTCCTCGTAATCTCCAGCCAATGTAGCAAGTTCTTGCTCGAGTTTAGCCTTTGATGAAGCGATGTTCACGTTGATTGTGGTCAGTTCGTTGATGCGACTAACCGATTCCTCGTATTGTTGCTCGACGGATCTCTTCGCGCGCAGAGCCTTTTGACAAAATTTATTTTTTGCATTTTACGCAGTTTCAGCACGCAGTACACATATAAATTGTACATTTAATCATCCTACCTTTTCTTATCCTTAAAGGATAAACTAAATGTTTAATTAAAATTTTTTCTTGTTGTTCAAATACATGAAGTTTTGCAAATTATCATCGTGATACTTACGGATTCGTAATTGCCGCGGATTTCTTCGAGCTCGGCCGTCAATGATTGCAGACGGCGTTGACTGATGCCCAGCTGGTCCAGGGTCACTTGCAATTGACGCTGTACTTCGTCGTAGTGAGCTTGCAGTTCCTAAAAGAAGATGTTTCGATGTGTGAGACATGTAGTCACTTAATGTTCTCTCTCAATGGCTTGACAGAATTTAAGTATAGCAATATTACCGTCAAAGTAAGGGATTGTTTCTTGATGGTCTTTTGCAGATCGATGTTGTTCTTGTTGGCTACATCCAAAGACAATTCCAACTCGGTGATCTGGAGATGGAGCTTCTTCTTCACGCGTTGAACCTCGGTCTTGAGCTTCGTCTCGGCTTCAACCACGCGGGCGCTCAACTGCTCGATTTCAATGCTTGTCTGTTTGCTAAGTAATTTTATTCAGAGATATATAAGAATAGACAGTTTGTGTTTCGATTCGTAAGTTATTATTAGAACAATTACAATTTGAACATACAATTCCAATTATAAATTTTTCTATTTGCTCTATTTATTTTTTTACGTTTTACTCTTCGATTACTCTTTCCAATTACTTTTTTGCTACTTGTTATGTAACTTCTATCAATTTACCTCATCCATCCTGGTATTTAATTCTAGGTCTTATACTTACGAAGTATACAACTTCATGAAAGAAGAAAGGGTAGAGGAGAGTAGAATCGTCAGAGGAAGGAATCATAAAAAGAATATTTTTTGTTGAAACATGAAATCAAACACCGATTATCGAAATTGTTTATTTCAATTTTAAGTAACTTCAATTTCAAGAATTGTTTATTTTTATTTATATTTTATTTTGCATTCCTACCTTTCTAAGCAATTACATTATCCGGACTTGTTTTCCGTACTACTAAAATCTCGATCGGGGTATAATGTAACTCTTACCTATCTACCGCGTTTAATGTTATAATATTCGCATCCCCGACAATCGTTCAAAAGCTCTCGTCTCGCACGATTTTGATACCTCTTGTCCAGAAAATAATTGCTGGATTTCTGCTCGTATCCGCGCAGCTCCTTGCTCAGCGTGTCGAGCGGCTGCGTCAGCTTCTCCACGTCGATCAGATTTTTGGTCCTCTCGTCCATCAATCTGCCGTGCGCTTTCTCGTCCCAGAGAGAGTGCACGGTCTCTCTCTGAAACTTGCGGATGTCGGCCAGCTCCTGGCTCTTGGACAAGTTCTTCAGAGCCTCCGCTCTCAGCTGGAACTCGATCGCTCTCGCGGACTTGCCGCGTAGATTTTTACCGTGTTCCAGCGCATCGTGAACCTCTTCCATCATCTGCACGTCCTTCAACGCCTGCAATTTGATGTCGTTCAACGCCTCCTGCTGCATCTCCTTGCTAGCCTCGCTGCGGACGCGAGCGCTGGCGAACAAAAGCGGCATCGGTAGCCTTCTCAGATCCTTTCCCGTGCGCGGCAAGATCTCCTTGGTCACACGACTGGCGTGCACGGTCTTGGCCAGGCTGAAGTCCGAGCGATTCGCTATCTTCGGGTGTTCGGTTCGGACGAACAGATAAAATGGTCAACGTGAATCTTGGGTTGTTTTAGAGCGTGACCGCTCGACGTTTCTCCGCTCTGTACGCGGCGAAACTTCTCCCTTGGGAAAAACCGTTTTCCGTCGTGCACGCGCACTTACGCGACGCTATGGCGCTAAACTTAGCCCCAGCGATCCAGAATGCGAACGCGATCGCGCCACACGCCGACCGACTCTCTGTTGAGACTCGACAGCGACTGCCAATGCACCGGACACACTGCTGACCATCCCGTGTGTCTCCCTTTCGTTCGGGAGACGCTCAAGATGGATTTTTTGCTGTGCGACTTGGCAGACTTCGAAGTTGATCAGAACCGCGAGGAATGATCCAAATAATGAAGTGCCAAGAAAACCGTTCGTTCGCTTCCGCGATAGTTTTATTGGTCAACCCGATTAGTCGCCTTGAGCTGTCAAACACGTATTAAATCTTTCTCAAATAACAACCGAAACTGTTTAAACATGTATATTTTTCTTTCTCGTGTTTTATGCAGTCTGTGTTGCAGAACAATCAAATTTTATATTTAAAAAATGTTAGGTATGTTTATGTTCGTTGAAAACATAATAGAATCTTTTCTTAGAGAAGATAATACGTCTAAAAGCCAAAACAGTGACAAAGCCAAGACAGTCCATCGTGTGGGTGATGCAACGCATTTCAAAAATATTGCAGTAACTATGCTTTACAAAAAAAAAATACGAACAATTTCACTTGTGTAACTGAAAAGCGTATCTCTTATACTATTTTACAAAACTATTACAAAATTATTTTTATTAATTAATGAAATCGTTATATATTACTTTTACTTATTCTCTTTCAAATAATTAATGTTTATTGTTAACAAAATATTGTATTTGTATTTGTATTCAAAGTTGAACAAAAAAATTTATCGTGTTGCAACGTCTTTTCACCCGAGAAGAAAAAAAGGAGTAAATTGCAAAAAAAGAAAAATATAGCGACGTCAATGATGACACAAATTACGCATGGCATTCGCGAACGCGCCTTTGATCGTTGCTGCTCGAAACGAGGCAGCCTCTTCCGCGGCACCAAATTTAGAAACCGAAAAGGTCAAGCAGTCGCCAAGACGCGCGGCACTCGGAAAACAGATCTTGTATTTTCCAGAAGGCGTCCGAAGACTCACCGGAAACTTTCTCTCTTTTCCACACAACTATCGTACCTTGAAGCGAGACAAGTGATCTCTGGCGTCGTCCTCGGCGTCGATCGCGTGTTTAATAAGATCGTCTTTGGTGTAGGGTTGTACCTCTTTGTTTTCCCACAAAACTCGGCTGTCGGACCACGGTAATTCGGGCAGTTCAATTCTTCTTTCGCGTTCTCTCGACAATGTCGATCTCGATAGAAGTCGCTTATTGTCCATGTAATCGATCATCGGCTGATAATAATTCATCCCGTATCCGTAATTTATATCGTAGATGTATGTCGGATAGTGTCGCCATTTTGGTTCCAGCGGCATGTGAATCGGTGGCATGTAACCCGCCATTTTTGATAAACGAATTTAGATATTATCACGCAAACGGAGTATTTATATTTTGTTTCTTGTAAATTGTCAAAAACTTTGTGAATTTTAATCTAATGCGCGCGTCATGTAACGCGTGTCGAATTTTTCGCAATAATATTCGATTTCTGTCTATTCAATGCTGGTGTTGCTTGTGACAGAAGAATCGGCAAAAATTGGGTCGGTGGTTAGGTGGTATCTTTTGTAGTTTTCGTTTGTGATTGCCACATCGGGAACAACCAATCAGCATCTCCGAATAATAATTAGATCATGACTGATCGGATTTGTCGTGCTTATTAATAGTGCGTTGTTACGCATATATGTTACGATCATATGTGCGATCATATGTCCTCATTACTGGATATTAATCTTTTCATTTTTTTTCGCATTTGTAATATTTTTTTTTACCATCTGTATCAATTATTACTCATAGCGGACTAGTTTTTATATAATTATACTATTGTAGAAATATAATTTATATTTCACTTTTTAATTTGTTTCTAAACTTCAGTTTTATATTAATGAAAACATTTATATTTCCTTTTTTGAGTTCTGATTAATTGATTTATTATTTATTAAGTTTCTGATTATTGAGCTTTGCATAATGTTGAAGCGGCAAACATATCGCTAAAACTAATTTTGAGATGTAACTAATATCGATAGCGCACTTCAAGTCAGATATAAATAGATGTCTGTCAGGTATAAATAGATAATTAGAGGTCACATACGCGAGAGAAAGTGCTACAATGATTAATTGTTTAAATCGATCAGCGATAAATTTAACTACCTTTTTAATGTACTAATAATAACGCTACACACGGAATGCTATATAATTAAGTAAAAATAAATCTGATTACATTACGGTTCAAAGTACTATGATTAACACTTCAGAGAGTATTATGATTATCCTATCTTACGATACTTTATCTTAGTATTCTTATTTTGTAGAAGGACAAAACAGAAGCAAGTAGAAAAGTAAACTCTAGTAATTAAAAACAAAAAACAATCGCGCGTATACGTATAGCATAAATGGAATTTCTTTTTTTAGCCTAACAAATTCAGTCTAGAAATGTGGTTTTGTTTATATAATTATGATTGCGTTGGCATAATATTTTTTATAAAAATGTTCTTTTTTTTCTAATCCCAGGTTGGAATGACGTAAATATTGTAATCCAAAAAATATATATAATTGTTTTCTAACAAAATTTGATAAATAAAATTAAAAATTTAATAAAAGACACTTTATCATTCTATAAAAAATTCGAATTTTATAAGAATAATAACTTAAAAATTAATATCTTTAATATAAATAAAAATATATAAAAATATATAAAACTGTATAAAAAATTAATAAAAAACTATTGTTAAAAGTGACTTACCGAATAATTTCAATTTCTTCATCCTTCTCCGCAATGCGACGTTCGTAGTCGTGACGTAATTGGCTCAATTCGGCTGACAACCTTTGAGCACGTTGCTCTTCAATTTTGCGGCCCTATATTAAGTTATTTTTGTTTATATGAAGAAGAAAATTGAATTTAATTTGACAAAGATATATATTGCGAAACCTTATAATATCTTCTCTCTTGCATGCTCGAGTTTCAATTATAAATATGTCTACTTTTATTCTTATATCTTCTGGTTTTGTTGTGTGATATATTAATATATTGACAGTTACTACTTACCGCTTCAGCTTCTTTGTAAGCGGCAGCCAATTCTTCACGTTCATTTTCCAATCGGCGAAGTTCGAGCTCAAGTTCGTGCAGTCTGCGGTTCATGTCAGCCAACTGATTCTTAGCGTCGCTAAGATCATCTACAACAGTATTATAAATATTTTTCTCTTTTATAAATTAGAGTTTTATATTTTTACATGTTGTTTTACGAATGTTCTGAAAATGGAATTCTGTCCAAAGAAATTCGATAAAGAGACTTTATTTAAGAAAAACTCGAATTTTGTCGAAGATATACTTCAAGGTAAAATCTTTGAATTATCATTAAAGCGACGAATTACCTCCAAGTTTCTTGTTCTCACGAGCCAATTGGTCTTTTAGTTCACGAGTCTTGTCGAGCTCGGCGTTCACGCGTTGCAACTCTTGCTGTTTGTTTCGGAGATCGCGCTGGCTTTGCTCGTACATGGCAAGAGATTCGTCCAAGCGTGTCTTCAATTCTATATTGATCTTCTCGAGATGTTCAACGCGTTTCTGAAGTTCACGAGCAGTTCCATTGGCCTGAAAAAAAAAAGAAGAAACACGACGGTGTAAGAAATTTTTCTAAATAGCATGAAATATTCTTGTGATAAAAAACTTTGCTTACAAAAGTTCAAAAACTGACAATGGAATCATCACCTTTTCTAAGTCGATGATGAGAACTTCTACTTCCGATTGCAGGCGCGATTTCTGCTTCTCGAGGTTGTTGATCTTCACAAGCAAAGTTTCAATTTGTTCTTCTTGTTCCTGGATGCGAGCGGAGTACTTACGACGAAGTTCTTCCACCTGCGAATTCACAATAAAAATTTGTCAATATATTTATGTAAAATTCTATTGCAGAAAATGGGTGAGAGAATTAGGTCACCCAAATATGTGTAAAATTAATTAAATCGATGTAATTACAGTTTTGTCGGAAGCACAATTACCTCTTCGGCTCGAGCGTTAGCCTCGGTCTCGTACTTTGATCTCCATACTGAAACTTCTCCATTAGCCTTGACTAATTGACGTTCGATGTCCAAACGCGCTTCAGACTCTTCTTCCAATTGAACGCGAACGGATTCCAATTCCACCTCAACCTGTCGATTTACGTTAACAATTGTGTAATAGTCAGTGATGTAATAAAAATGATAAAATCTATCTTGAAAAAAGTCGTCAAAATCAGGTACCGAATATATGAAATTATACCTGATGCAGTGAAGCCTCAATCAGCGAACGACGGCGTTCCTCATCTTCAAGACGACGGCGGGCATCCTCGAGTTGACTCACGATTTGTGTTTTCAAGTAAGTAACGTTCTCTATGTTTACCTAAAATTTCAATTCAATTCGTAACAAAACTGGAAAATACATAATTTAACTATGAGAGAGAAGTATCAGTGAGGTTTACCTTAAGATCTTGAACCTCCTTGGTCAACTCGATATTTTCTTGCGACAGCCGGGTTTTGTGGCTGGTGATATCGACAATCGTACGGTTCAGTTCCTCGATTTTGACATTCAACTCAGACACGTGCACTTCGAGTTTCTCGACCGTTTTAATCGACAACAGCTTCTCCTTGGTAGTATTGTCGAGTTGAGCGAGGAGCTCATACACTTCCTGCTGGAATTTCGATTTTTCCTTGTCAGCTCTGAAATCACAAAATTACGATTTTGCTAAGATGTTTATTATCTATTTTTAACGGTAAAAGAAATTACTTTTTTTTAAGTTACATATTTAGCTCATAGAAACGTGGCAGAACAGTAATTTTGTAAATTAAATATACACGAAAATAAAGTCATTTTTGTAAAATATTGAAATAACATTTTGTATCACAAGAAAATCACATATTTAAATAATTTTGGTTTTAATTATTTTTTTTAATTATCAGAAAACTTTTTAAATGATTTATTTCGAAAAGAAAAATTAGGAAAGCAGATGGCTTCAACTAAATAATAATACGTGTCTTTAAAAGACAATACCGTACAACCTATTCCTGTATATCGATCGAACATTTTTCGCAATGGACACATCGACAAAACCGTCACACGTGGGTCCGACTTTTCTGGATACCGCATAAAAAAATGTGACCGATATCAGATCCATCTATCTACACGAGGGTGTAAGGTATCGGTTAACCGATTCTGGGGATAGTGGGGATCCGGGACGGTCGCGTGTACTAATATGGCGCGCTAACGTTGGGGTTGCGGATTGCCGCGCGACTCGTACGGTTAAAAATAGTCATAAGCCAAGTAACCGTGCGAGCAAAAGGAAGACGAGGAGAGAAAGAGAAACACGCTGCGATAGAGGAAGACAGTTGAGTTTTTGCGCTTGGAAAGAGAGGGAGGGGACCGAGTGATGCAATTATATCGAGATCTACAATGCACTCTCCTCGCTCTCTCTTTCTCTTTCTCTCTCTCTCTGTCTTCCACCAACAGGTGGGATACTTTTTCTGCTGGCGTCATACTCGTGACACAACAGAGAAAAATAAAATTTGGAATTCAGGACAACTGTTCAGAGATTTCACGACGTGTACATTCGTTCACAAAAACTTAAGAATGCAACGATAACAGTGATTGATATATCGACGACATAGACGACAAGTGTGCGTACGTCATGTGTTTGGGCGATAATCGAGATTTATAAATTGACGGTGATATCACGGGCAAAATATAACCGGACGGATCGTATTTGACACCGCTTACATTGCATCGGTGAAATTAAGTAACAGCTGCGTGCGTCGATTAGTTATTATTCTTGGCAACTATGCATCTACTGTTCCGAGATCTCGTCATTTATTACGTTCGTTAACCATTCTCAAAATGAAAACTTTCCCGTTTGTGAATCGTTTTTCTCCGATTGGTCTTTTTTTCGGTCGACCGTTAAAAGAGCGAAATCAAAAAGCGGAGTCGTCGCGCAAACACACATGAATATCCCGTGCACGATCAATCATGTCTAATTAACGCGGCAACGCGGACGTTTCCAGGATTGTCAACGTCCTTGTAAAAACGACGAGATCGGCGCTTCGAGTGGCTACTATGTTTAGAAGAGCCGGGCTAACCGAATCTTCGTGTATTTCAGTTGCAAGTCGCTCCTTGGATCGTGGCCAGTCGCCTCGCGGCTAGCATAATTCGCGCAAATTTTCTTACATACAGTCACTCTCGTTTGTGTGACGAGAAACCGCGCTATAATTATCCACGTGACACCATGATTCATTACGTTTTCCTCCTCCCTTTCGACGTCTTTCCTGTCTTTTTCCCCAAACATCGCACGACGCTTCCTCATAGAATCGCGATTTGCTACGCGGCCCGAACTTCCGGCCGGTTCGCCGCAGTTGTTTATTGATGCTTCCCCGGACGCGCTTTACACGCTCTCGTTTCAAAGAGGGAGATTAGCAAGCGTTTACACTGGTGTCTGCTTTGCGAGCGCGACTGTGCATGAGCCCGCGAGCTTTCTGAAATTACAGAACCTGTCTGGTTTTGATCGACCATTTCGGCTTTCTCGTGGAAATATTGAACTTCAAAGTATCCAAGTGGATCTGACAAGGATTAATAGCAAATAGTTACAGATCAATGTGTGTGTAAGTAAAAGAGAAGTCTCCTTAAACACGTTTAATCGAATTTCTTCACAATTTTCTCTACCAACCTGGCGCGTGCTTTCGAAAGCTGATCGATCTGATCCTGGAAATCGACGACGACTTCCTGGTGCTTTTTGCGCAAGAGATGTGCGGTCTCCTCGCTCTCGAGATGAACATCTTCGAGTAGTTTGCGCAGTTTGGCCAGTTCCGTGTCCCTCTTTTTGTTGATCTCGAACTGCACGAGGACATTATTGAATTATAATTTGTTCGCGAGTTCTGTAGCTAATTCATTAACGTAGAGAACATCCTTGTGCAAATACTCACTTGAGATTCGGCGCCACCCTCAGCCTCTTCAAGGCGTTCGGACAGCTGGATGACTTGCACGCTTAAGTCAGCGCGCTCGCGTTCGATCTGCAAGAAATTTATGCGAATTAATGTTGCAAAACTAGTAAACGGTAATTAAAATGAAAAAACAAGAATGACATAAATTATCCTTTAAGAAGCACGTCACAAAGTAGAAAAAAATTACGTATTAGTTGAGTCATAGTTTTTTTTTTAATTTATTTGCGACATTATTAATCGTTGTTTTGAAACGCGCATCGGTACATGCTCTACAAATGGTATCATATCGTCAGTAACATGACGTCAGATTTCTTCAGCGTGAATAGGACGATCTAATTTCGGACGCGGAGTCTCTATATCGGGAACTTTATTCATATTACAAACGAGGCATTTGTTGAGAAAAGACAGCGAATCCACTCTCACAGTTTTACGTCAAACTATCTCTCACACACAAAATTTCTTCTTGATATTCCAGATATTTTCCGAACGTTATATTTACTGTATAACATATGCGTATTTGACACTCCGCAGTATAAACGGAATTGAATCGACACGTATATACAAATACACGCTCAATAAACAAACCTATAAATTGAAGTATTAGATTCGCATTTGTTCTAGTATGCAAGGAATTCATTGTGTCTAAATGCAGTGTGTGCATTTCGAATGCATAAACGAAGAAATACGTGAAGCGTTCTGAACGCGTAAGACGTGTTAAACGTCATTTCAATTTTCGGACTTTATAGTTTCGAAGCGCGAGGAAAATTTTGGCAGTCGTTCAAGTCACGGCGTCCGTTACACGCAGATTCGATTTCTGAGGAATTTCAGGAGACAATGAAATTTGAGAAGTTCTTATAGAATTTAGCCTCCCATTTGCGGACACGGTGTTCTTTTTTTTTTACGAAAAAGTAATTAATCGAGCGAATGTTATCAAAAATGCAACTTTCTACGATAAATACTGTCAGATATTTATGAAAATAAAAAAGTATGTAAATATGTTTTCTTATTAAAAATTTAATTTCTAATAATAAAAAAAATTTTGCAGTCTTTAAATAAAAATACTCATTTGTTTAGACGCAAAGAATTATTTTTGAATGTTGTATTTCAGTTCTTCTCTGCGTGTTGAAAGTTTTGTGAAAAAATATGCGATAGTGTTTTATTTGTTTGTAAAGTAGAAAAACCGTGTTGAAAAACGCAGGAATGCGGGAATGATCCCGAAGAGAGCTTCGCGTTCCTAAAAATAGATGCAACTTAAGAGCTGGACATTTCGACCTACTACTCTTTGCTTTGCAGTGAATTAACTCTTTGATTTCTTTTGATTTTTTTACTTTGATATGATGATGTAGGTTTGCAATTGAAATCGCATTTTATTTTGATTTAGAAGTTGATTTAATAAGATTAAAGATCGTATGTATTAAATCATGTTTAAAATAACAGAATGCCGTTACAATTCTTCACGCTGTACATATTGCACTTTGTCTTTTCGCGGCTGCGAACTTTCGGAGATTCATTCGAGAGTTATCTCTGATTCTAAACATAGTTTTCAATTTTCCGCTTTGAAAGTTTATCGGTACAAGAATTTCGATTTCTAAAAAGCCTTATTTGCAAAACACATTTGCTCGCTACAGGATGTTGTGTGTAAAATATTTATCTCGCAAAATGTCACGTCAACACACATTACATTTCGTATTTCGCGACGTTTGCTAAAGACTACCGTTACAATAAATTCTACATCAAAACTGATTCTTCTCTACACCGATACAAAGAAGTATAGTTTCAAAATCTTAAATTGCAAGAGGAGTTGCCAAAACAACTTCACACGAGACTGTTTCTTGTATTTCTTGTACAATACATATTAAATATGAGATAACTTGGTCTTTTTCTTTTGTCTCTGTAATCATGCTTGTTGTAAAATACATGATATAAATACGAGTAAAACATACTCGAGCAAGCGTCTTTTTCATTTATTACAGAATACAAATAGATAACACATATGAGAATAATTAATTAGTATTAGGTATTATTATTAGTAGAAAATATTAATTAGTTAGAGAGAGTGGCCATCTCTCTAGATTAATTTGTACATTAATCTACACGTAATATCTCGATATTATTTGTTTAAAGCAGCACGTAAAGCAAAATCGTCTAATCCAGTCAGTTTGATTATATTTTAACAAGTGTGATAAAATGTCGTCAACTAAAATGACGATGGATGATCAATCATTGTTAGCAGACTGTTTCGACATCTGCTATTGTGCATGACATAATTTTCAGGATTGCTCAGATCCCGGGAGAAATGCACGAGGACAATTGTAAAACTCACCCTCTGACGCAGCTCCCTCTCACACTCCAGGTCATCCTGCAGTAGGCGGATTTTGTCCTGAAAAGAGAGGCAATCGGGATTAGAGGGTATATCACGGCGCCCGTTATAGAGGGTCGACACTTTACGTAATCGCTCGACGAAAATATCCGACAGCGGAGGCTCGGTATTTCGGAAAGACGCACGGCCTCCGCCGAATAGATTCGTCCTCGGGAGAAGGAGAGAACGACGTCGCGACGTCTGCTGAGCGCGTCTTCGAAAGCCGCTCGTCGGAATTATTTCAAGAAAGCCGCGCGCTTTCATGTCGGCTCGCCTTAGGCCACACAAACAGCCAGGCCACTAGTTGCAAGGAATGAAGAAATGATCTTACTTGCTCGTGCGGCGTGCGAAGTCGAGACGATCGTACGTTTCCTCATACTTCTCTCTCGGGACGGAATACGTCCTGAAAAGAGCGAGTCCTCGGATCCGACGAAGAGTCGATTGTATTACGGTGCAGGGGCATCATCTTGAAACGGGATCTCTGAAAAGACATCGATCTGGCGCCTTGGCACGATCGTCATCTCAAACCGATATTCCACTGACTATTTTTGTACACGAGCAATCCGATAGCTATAGGAACAGCCGTACACTTCGGTTCCTTGTCGGGTTGGCACTAACATCCCTTATGGTCACTGAACTTTCGCGATTCACTATCTTCGTGACTAGTCACTACTACCGTATTGTTCACGTGCAAATTTGTCATATGTCACTACGATGACGCACGGGAACATTTCTTGGATCTTCGTGTTCCTCAGAATCTGAGAAGTATTCAAACTGAATTTGGAGCGTGTTTTATCCCAGAGTTGTAGAACGTCAATGTATCTTCTCTCGCTCTTTTCTTATGTTGCAATGTTCGTCAAGTGCTGCTTCTTTGGAAGTTGGATAACTTTTCAGCGTACGAAAGTTTCTAATTTAGCATAAGAGAATTGTGTTATCTTTTGTTTAGAAACGCAGTTACTACAAATTTTACCAATCATCTGTGTTTGAAAAAAAAATATATATATTAATAATTAATGTACTATTTTAATGTTTTTCAAAATTTTTAATTCTTTTTTTAACTTATCGAAAAAAATTTTTCTCGGTCTCTTTTCAATATTATGTGATTTTTTATGCTAGAGAAATCAAATTATTTTGCACAATGTACTTAGTATTTAATTAGAGAACATTTAAGAACTTTGTTCTCGCGGCTGATGTTTTTTCTCCCGACTGTCGTTCTCTCCTTTCGATTTTCCCGAAAGGCAATATTGGACATGAGCACTTTTTTTTTTTACAGGACCTACCTCGAGTCTACTGAGAGCGCTCAGGTCGGCGCTGTATTCGATGCTAACATCGGCATGACCCGCACCGCCCGTAGAGCGGTATGTGTACTTGGAAGTCTTGGCAACCGCAGAAGACGACATCTTCCTTGCTTCGTCCTCTTCCTGTGTTTAACGTTGATTTAACTCCTTTCGTATGTTACGGGACTCAAGTCCTGTTCGCGTATCCTTTCCGCCTGAAAGAATCTTTCTGCGCGCCACTCGCCAAGTCAAGTCGCCTCGGCTTCAGTCGTCGGTTGTGCCCGCTTCTTGTTCACGCTCTTCTTCTTCTTCCTTCTCTTCGGGGTTTCGGAGCCGACCAGCGCCCTACTCGTAGTGCGCGACCCGTCGTCGTTCGTATGGCGCGCCGGCCGCTTCATGGCTTCGTCAAAATGACGATCGACGCAGGCGCACTAACGTCAAAAAAGCCCCTACCAGGAACAGCCAGCACACTCGTCATCGTTGTCTTCATTCTTGTCGTCTTTATCATCACCGAGGGGAACCACCACGCTAGACGCCCACGGTGTCCAAAGACAGTTGCCAAATCGACTTCGACTTGGCCGACTACGGAGATGATATCAAGGAGAGAGGATGTCGCTCCCTGATGACTTTACTATGTCGTGCGGGTCTCAAGGTGGCACGCACAAGGACTGTGTTTATCTAATGTTTTCTAAATTACAAAAATACTGTTTGTACCATAGTTAGACTTAGAAATCTTCTGAGTATGTAAAAATAAAAACAATTCAACAAGTTTAAAAATAAAAATATAAAAAAAGTTTCTACAAATAACAAACGATTACATTGTAACAGACAGAGAACTTTTGTATTCACAAAAATATAGTTTTTTATTTACAAAAATAAAATTATTAAATTAAAATTTGTACAATAGAAAAAAGAGATACTTCGGGTATTCTTGATGTTGTTGTAGCTTGAATTGAAGCTCGATTATCGTCACTATAATTTTGGATCATTCGGCACATTGCGGTGCATACGGTGCAGCCGGAATTAAATCGGACGCCCACGTTTCCAAAGAGAATTTGTTCGTCCAAAACCCGTGTATACGTAGATGTAACTGCGTCGTAACCAATTTAGATTTAGTATAGTGTACTTGAAAAGAGACGTGCAGGGTCGAGTAGAATAGTTCAACCATCGATGAGACAAGGCGCCGACTTATTCAGAGATCTATCTACTTACAAGCGTGGGAGCAAAGGAGAAAAATATCAAGACATATCAGACAATGTCACTGGCTTATGCCAAAAACAGAATACATGTTTATGAATCAGTGATTCATTTGTGATTAATTCAGGAACGACGCAGATTGTGACTGATACGGATATTTTAGTACGTTTGTTAAAATGACGAAAGTTCGCACAATCTAAATATTTGATAAATAGTTTTAATATTATTTTATAATATAAATTTATAACATAGTAATGTTATAAATTACATATTATAGTGTAATAAATCGTGTTTTTTTTTAAATAATTTATTTTAGAAATTGAACTTTGTTGTCTTATCAAGATGAGCATCAATCATATTATCAGGTAAATAAAATAAAAAATATATAATACATAATTGTTAATAAGAAAAAATACAAATCTGATGACTAATTAGTTTTCATGAATTTGCTTGAAAGTCCTGCCGATTGTGTTACAGATCTACAGCCGCGCCAGACATTATGGTATTCACGAGACAACGCTGTTGACAATACGACAATGAGAAACACGAATGCCACGCATAGTTGTGTCACTGAAACGAAATCTTGCGGAGTGAAGCTTTACGAAATAATATAAATTAATAAAGAATATATATATATATATATAATATTTTCTTCTCGGTGTAAGAACATTTGGCGCTATATTTATATTGAGTTTATCTACGTTCCGAGCCAGTGAAACAAGCAGACATTAAAAGACGTGGGAGTGCCTGTATAAATATTTATTTTCGTCCTTTATGACCCATTTGACCGTAATTTACTGTAACAAAGCCTGGGTCTTGTCCAAGAGGTGCTAAGAATATTTAATTGAAAAAAAATATTTTATCCCGCAAAAATTTATTTTATTGTTATCATTTCTCTAACAAAAGTGAAAGGAATTTTTTCTTGTTGTTAGATCTTGGGTGTTTTAATCCGATATTAAGTTTCTCTCCCTCTGCAGCATCCGAAGTTCATCGAGACACGCAGCTGATCAAGAAACTGAAGAAATGAAGAAAGCGGAGACTTCTCCGACGTTTCTCTACATCTGCTCTTCGTCATCATGCATTCCGTTCCGTTCTCGAGAAACTCTGGACAGCAAGATCGCGCACTCGTTTCGAATGCTTCTTCTTTTTCCGTCGGATTGCCAGTTTTCACACAATTTCCTCGATCTCCCACTTCATCCTACTACCCACGAGTGTCTATAAAAGGTTGTCAGGCGATGGTGGGCGAAAACGCTCAGTCGGCCTAGCCCGGAGAGCTTACCAAGTAATTTGAGATTGGCCCCTTCTCTCTGAACGTTCTGCTCATCGCCTCCTTCTTCACTCTTCGTCACCTTCATCCCGCGATAAAGTGGCTCGCTCTGGTGGAGAATTTCAGGTGTAAAGAGAGAAGAGGTGGCACGTCGTCGAAGCGCAAACGCGAAAATAGCTCTCTCACATCTGTCCCTTCTTCTCTTACTTATTTCTCTTTCGAGCTGACATCCCCGTTTTTTCTCTCTCCTAAATCTCTCAACCTACCTGTCTATTTCTTGCTACCCCTGCTGATATTTACACAAACTGAATATTGTATGTCTTTATTTCAATTCTTTTTCTGATCTTTTTAAATCTATTCAGTCTCACAGATGGGATTAAAATAATTTGTTACCGTTGTTGCATTACTTTTATGTGTCTACATTCTTTCTCATTCCAGCGAGGTTTTTGCCTGAAGAATAATAAACTAATCCCGCCGTTTGCAATTCACCGCAACATGTTTCATGTCATGTTTGGCTTTGGACTGATTCGGACCAACTGGGTCGTATCGTTCATTCTGTTTACGGAGGAAGATCATGGTGTGAAACGAACAAAAAAAAGGTCACTCGCTGAAATTGAGCGCGTAAATTCCTTAAACAAAATCCACACTTGATGTTTTGTTGGAAATGAAATTTAAGAGATATTTTATTTTCAAAAATGCAGACTAACAATTATTTCCAAGTCAATTAGCGCATTGCTCTAATTTTCTAATCGTCTAATTTCTTTCGATACCTGCAATTATTTGAACATGTTAATAATTTTTTGCACGCTATCCTAGATATTAAATATCTAAAAACTGCACTTACGCAAAGTTGTGTGAAAAGGATGGTTTTACATAAGTCTGTAAACAATTTATTAATATCGCGTCCCGTTTTCATATGTTATAACACGAATTTCAGCTGTTTCTTGTAATTCCACACCTGCTACAATTTGCTTCATATAATTATAGAGTTATCGGTTTAGAAATTCAGGAAGAGGGCAACAGGTGGGTTTTCGAACAGGCCACTAGAAACCTCTCGCTAATGATGAAAGTAGTACGTGGGCACGTATGGCGCGTCAAAACAAACCCCCTCCACCTGGCCCCCCCACCACTTCTGGCGCCATTGCCCCACCACGGTGGATTTCCCCCTCCCTTGGTGGTGACTGGCCACGCCCACTGGAGGGGATGGAGAAGTGACATGAT